>NW_024735381.1:657500-786036 GCF_018991925.1 Homarus americanus | reverse complement strand
AAATTAATCTAACCTAACCTAAACAAACCTAACAAAACAATAAACTAACCGGCCTAAACTAAATTAGACTTAACCCTAACGAATCATAAGTAACCCAACATAAATCTAGCAAAACTGAACTAACCTAAACTAACAGAAACCAAACTAAACAAATCCTAACGTAACCTAAAACTAACTGCCCTCAGTAAATCTATACCATCTATCTATCTATCTATCTATCTATCTATATATATATATATATATATATATATATATATATATATATATATATATATATATATATATATATATATATATATATATATATAAGTAACTCACTGTAGGAGCGCGTGATCCAGATATATGCTGATAACCATAAGGAGAGAAGTAAACACGAAGTTCCTAAGCGCTATCCTGCAATTCACATCTTCAGGGGTGAGTACAGACTCACGAAAGCACTTGGGAACTTCGTGTTTTCTTCTTTCCTTGTGGTTGTCAGCATATATATATATATATACATGGTAAAATAACTCAATATTCGTATTATTATTTAAACATTATGAAGAGCATAAATTTACTTATTGTCCCACCAGACACATCGACCTTGGCTTAAATGCTGACGATAGCTCAGGGAGTGATTCTAACAGTAACTCTGGTGAAGTGGTTAAGCGGTAAGTGCCTCAGTCTCTCAACATTTCCAAAAATGAAAATATTAAACACCTTGTTTATTTAAGGCTATAAATTGTATAAATTGTGTGTATGTGTTTGTGTGTGTGTGTGTGTGCGTGTAAATTGGAGTGTGTTTGTGTATTTGTACACTTGTGTGTACATGTGTGTGTGTACATTTGTGTGTGTGTGTGTGTGTGTGTATGTGTAGAAGTATGTGGGAGTACGAGTGTGTGTGCGCGCGTGTGTGTGTGTGACTGTGGTCGGGTTTCGTTGTTGTGTAAACAGTCATTTATTAGGTTATTTTCATTCACTCGTCGATGTATCTTTCATTTATCAATTTGCTGTTATAAATACAGTGAGTAATAGACACCAAGAGTTCCTCCCTGGCTGTTTTATCATCACTTGATACAAAACAAAAAACTCATGTACGCAATATGTTTAGGAATCAGGTCAGAAATAGGAGGTAATTTTTCTGGCAAGTATTACATATGCACCAACAAAATTAACATGAGTTAACCTAAATTAATCTAACCTAACCTAAACAAACCTAACAAAACGTAAACTAACTTGACCTAAACTAAATTAGACTTAACCTAACGAATCATAAGTAACTTAACATAAATCTAACTTAAACTGAACTAACCTAAACTAACGAAACCAAACTAAACAAATCTAACGTAACCTAAACTAACCTAACCCTCGAGTAATCTATCTATCTATCTATCTATCTATCTATCTATCTATCTATCTATCTATCTATCTATCTATCTATCTATCTATCTATCTATCTATCTATCTATCTATCTATCTATCTATCTATCTATCTATCTATCTATCTATCTATATATATATATATATATATATATATATATATATATATATATATATATAAGTAACTCACTGTAGGAGCGCGTGATCCAGATATATGCTGATAACCATAAGGAGAGAAGTAAACACGAAGTTCCTAAGCGCTATCCTGCAATTCACATCTTCAGGGGTGAGTACAGACTCACGAAAGCACTTGGGAACTTCGTGTTTTCTTCTTTCCTTGTGGTTGTCAGCATATATATATATATATATATATATATATATATATATATATATATATATATATATATATATATATATATATATATATATATATATATATATATATATATATATATATATATATATATATACATGGTAAAATAACTCAATATTCGTATTATTATTTAAACATGAAGAGCATAAATTTACTTATTGTCCCACCAGACACATCGACCTTGGGTTAAATGCTGACGATAGCTCAGAGAGTGATTCTAACAGTGACTCTGTTGAAGTGGTTAAGCGGTAAGTGCCTCAGTCTCTCTCAACATTTCCAAAAATAAAAATATTAAACACCTTGTTTATTTAAGGTTAAAAATTGTATAAATTGTGTGTATGTGTTTGTGTGAGTGTGTGTGTGTGTAAATTGGAGTGTGTTTGTGTATGTGTACACTTGTGTGTACATGTGTGTGTGTGTGTGTGTGTGTGTGTATGTGTGTGTGTGTGTGTGTGTGTATTAACTTAGCCTTCCACACTTAACCATACTTTCCATAACCTAACCTAACGATAGTCATAATATGATCTAATGCCATCCATCTTTCTTTTTTTTTACTCTCCCGTCTTTATAATCGATCATGTTCACTATGGCAGTACAGTATGTCACTATTACCGACAAGTTCCCTGCATTTCTTCTTTACATCTGGCTCATACACTTACTTCTTCTTGCAAATACAACCATTTCTCATTATACATACACCCACTTCTCGTTATACATACACCCATTTCTCGTTATTCATACACCCACTTCTCGTTATACATACCGTACACCCACTTCTCATCATACATACACCCACTTCTCGTTATTCATACACCCACTTCTCGTTATACATACCGTACACCCACTTCTCATCATACATACACCCACTTCTCGTTATTCATACACCCACTTCTCGTTATATATACATACACCAAATTCTCGCTATACATACATACACCCACTTCTCGTTATACATACATACACCCACTTCTCGTCATACGTACACCCACTTCACGCTATATATATACTGTACATACACCTATTTCTTATTTCACAGTTGTATTTTCTCAGATATTTATGTATTTTGTAATTTTCAATTCAATTAACATTTTTCCCATAATTCATTTTTTTTATTTGTCGTATTTTAAAGGGCTGCTTAAAGAAGGATAGATGATGATGAAGAACAACGGAAGAGACGGATAACGAAAGGGATTAAAGCCACGAAGATAGCAATGAAAAAACCTCGAGAATATGGAGAAAATAATAGAGCAAAGAACAAAATAAATTCACTGAAGAAAGATGAAAAACAATGGATGAACAGAGTGGAAGGATGATGTGTGGCAGTAAGACAGGAGAGAAGATAAGAGAATAAAAAGGAAAAGCGAGAAGGAATATTAAACCTTGAAAGTTATCTTTAGTTATGATGAACAGGAATTTAAATTTTCCATTACTATTTTAAAATTAACCTCACCGAATTTGTTCCATCCAAACTGAACCAAATCTAACTTAACCTACCCTACCTTAACATAATCTAACCCAAATTAATCTAACCTTACTTAACCATACACATGCACCCTAATGAGAACTGTTACTTAGTAAGCACTATAAATAAGCATAAAAAAATTAATTGGCATTTCATATTCGGATTAAGAAATACATATGTAACGAAATTTTGTGTGTGTTTTAATGCAATCCTTTCAACGCTTTGTGTATTATACTTATAGACTTACACAAACACACACACAAATACTTACACACATGCAACGAGACACTCATACACAATCACCTGCAAGGCATATGCAACAAACGCGTACATATATATACACTACAATGCACACACACACACACACACAAACAACCCAAGCTTATAAATACACACGTGAAGCCCAAGCACCCAACTTCCGACACTTCATGAGCCGCCACAACCTGACTGTCCTTCACACCCGGCTTTCTCACCCACCTCACAAAAGATATCAACAAGGGAGTCATCCGTTACCATTCAAAGTCCCCACAAGCACTACAGCTGACCAACGAGAGGAATCATCCGCCGAAGGAATACAACAAACTCCACATTCGAATACACACACATTAAAAAAAATGAATAAATAATAAACACGATGTATAGCTAATGGACTCGCTACAGACTGTCTAAAACTCCATAAACACCTTTTAAATTCAGGTAGAAAATATAAAAATTCCCATACAGGTTCCCCTCAGCATGACAAGTATTATAGAGTATTCCCAGTACCAACCCTGGAAAAAAAAAAAAAAAATAACTACCACCTCCCTGCACACAAAACTCACAGTACAGGTACAAACAACACATAACAACACATGTATTATCATAAACAAATCCAACACCCAACTCCCGCCATGAATCACGAACCCCTCAGACATAACCTAAAACTAGATAACACTGTTTACGGCCTACGGCACTCCAGATTATCTTACCTCTCAGTCATCCACACTCGCCCGTAGAGACAAGTAACAAAGCCATCAATAATGATCACGGTCAATACCCTCCCCCCCCTCAAACACAAGATTTTAAATCACCTCAAACTTTCTGTCCCTTTTATCACACGAGCCATTAATAAGCCCTCTCTCATTTCACCCTTAGCGTATAATACACCCCCCCCCTCCTAAAGGCCTCTTGATTCCGTGGCATGACAACTATTCACGCGTAACCCGGAGGCAGAAAAGGTCGGGAGAAACTGAACTCTGGAAACAACAACTGCAACACACTTAGGTGGTCAGAGTAACGTTTTACCAAATCCGGCTTCGAAACACGAGGATCCATATATATTTCATTAGCCCAATAAAGCACGCGGACTTCTACATACAATCAACACATTAGAGGTTCACGGCGCCATAAGCTCGTTGAACAGGCTTTGTGTGAAATATAACAGAGTCTAGGACTGCTTTTAGTATCCTGGTGGTCCAGTAGGTAGCATTTCCCGGTCACAGTCATGGGCTCGTGGGCCGTGAGTTCGAATCCTGGCAGGTTGATTGTATGTAGAAGTCCGTGTGCTTTATTGGGCTAATGAAATATATATATATATATATATATATATATATATATATATATATATATATATATATATATATATATATGTGCTGATAACCACAAGGAAAGAAGAAAACACGAAGTTCCCAAGCACTTTCGTGTAATTCACATCTTCAGGGGTGAGTACAGACTAGTCTGTACTGCGATTCATATATCGGCTCAGTATTTTGAAATAATAATGCATAGTTCATAAAACATGTAGAATGTACTTTCTATACGTACTGTACTCATATTTACCGGATTATATCATTTGTTTACAGTACATAATTTTATGATATGTACTTCGTGTGTAGTAATATTCACCAGATATAACATATAAGTATCCATATACTAATTCGTCTAACCTTAATTTACTGTTATTTCCATATTTGACTTTAACGGTACAGTACACATCAAGTGTCTTCTCAAAAAGCTTTAATTATCAAGACGTTCACGTATGTTAACATTTTCATTCATTTATACAGTTTATGTCGTGAAATATTTATGGTTAAATAAAGAGTAATTCAGAAGTGTGAAAATAGCGGTTGTGGTGACCAGAGGATTAAAATAAGCCGGACTCAAGGAAGGTCACGGAGAAATACTGGCACATGTAAGTGACCCAGTCCTCTCTTTCTCCCCCCTCCCCCATCTTATCCCTCGAACTCCTTCCCCCGTTTTTGTCCCCCCTCCTCCTCTTCCCAGATCCCAATTCGTTAGCACGAAGTAGTTTTCCTGAGCCCACCGTCGACACATCATCAGCACCCGAGTCTGGCGTTTTAAGTGTTATGGTTGTGATAATCTTCCCTACAAGGCGTTTTAATTCCGCTTGTGTTATCGCCCTCGGAGACGACACATAGGACAAGTATAGCTAGTGTTGGTGGGCCATAACGAGGTCTTCCCCCGGGGTAGCTTGTGTAACAACACTTGGCACAGGTGTGGGGACGAAATAGGTGGGGGTGGGGAGAACACCTGACTGTGCCGTCAACCAGCGCCACACGTCACAAGCATTCACAACTATTGTCACTTATCTTTTGTATAATCAATCTACTTCTGCGTTCTACAGCCTAGATGGAACCTCCAATATGAACCTTAAAAACTTTCGACACTCCAAAATTACCTGGGAATTACACGTTAGAGTAGATAAATGAGTATCATCCCGGGAGCCACGCCAATTGTGGCCACGTCAGCGACATTGTGTTGGAGGCGAAACAGCTGGAGGAGGAGGAAGAGGGGGAGGAGGAGGAGGGTGGTGGTAGTGGTGGTAGCGACCTCACATATAAGTATCTCCCACACCACACATTTACACACACACTTCCTGTATCAGAAACAACAACTGATCTACCGTCTTCACCTGCTATTTTAACTAGTCACCTCCCGCTGCTTCGACAACATGAGGTGAGTTTGTCAAAATGTAAGGCGCTAGTTACATCGTGCACAAACATCGGAAATTTACTTAATATAGTGAAGGGATGTTAGAAAAAAATAACACCCGAGTGATAATCTCCTGTACATATCTGTCCCCACACGATTCCACACTTCCTGACATTAAACAAAATCTCATGACAACACATCTTCCCTCCTATATTCCCCATACCAGTACCAGTATAATAATATACTGGACTTAGTTCTGTCGAACAGAGAAAACCTAATTAGCAATGTCGAGGTAGGGAACGAACTTGCAAACAGCGATCACAAAGAAATTCGATTCCAGTTAGATTTTCAGGGCAGACGTAAGGAAAATTCCACTAAAGTACCAGATTTCAGAAGGGCAAACTTTGACAGTTTAAAGAAGCAGCTGAGAGAGGGGGTGTCGCGCTTGGCTGTGAACCTGACAGATGACACAGACCTGATAACGAGATCTGAGATTGCCGAGTTCCACGACAATTTAAATAGTGAGTTACTTAATGCACAAAGGCAGAACATACCATACAAAAAACTCAGATCAGACAACAATGACCCTAAATGGATAAATAATTATTTAAAGAACATCATTGGCCAAAGGAAGGCTATAGGTAGAAGGATAAATCGTGGCGAAATTCACCTCCGGGACTATTATAGGGTATTGGCGAGTAGGGTTAAACCGAGATAAGGAAAGCAAAGAGGAATAATGAGGTAAGGATAGCAAGGGAGGCGAAGACAAACCCCAAAGGATTCTACCAAATGTATCAAACTAAAACACGAGAAAAGATTGGACCAATACGGTCAGACTTGGCGAGCTCACTGATAGCGACGGAGAAATGAGCAATAATTTGAATAAATATTTTTCAACAGTTTTCACCACCGAAAATTTAAACATGATACCCGAGGCACCGACTCTATTCAGAGATAGTGAAGAAAACAAATTAAGTGAGATAGTAGTGACTAGTAACGATGTTAGTAAGCAAATAGACAAACTAAAGCCTAATAAGTCACCTGGTCCCGATGAGATATTTGCCAGAGTATTAAAGGAATGTAAGGAAGAGCTTAGTATGCCCTTAGCAAAGTTGTTTAACATGTCCTTAAAAACAGGTGTAGTACCAGAATCCTGGAGGATAGCGAATGTAATACCGATTTTCAAGAAGGATAGATCACTATCTCTAACTACCGCCCAATCAGTCTAACATCAATAGTAGGCAAATTACTGGAAGCAATCATTTCAAACTCTATTCGAAATCACCTGGAGAAGCACCGATTGATCAATGATTCCCAGCATGGCTTCAAGCGGACGTTCTTGCCTAACTAATCTATTAACATTCTTTTCATCAGTTTTCGAATCGGTGGACGAGGGGCACAATTATGATGTGGTATATCTCGACTTTATAGAAGCCTCCGGACAGAGTCCCCACGAAAGACTAATTAGAAAGGTAGAAGCTCATGGCATCAGGTACATCCTTAAATGGATTAGGGCGTGGTTACAGGACAAGAAACAGCGAGTGAAAGTTAACGGCACTAAGTCCCATTGGAGCAACGTCACAAGTGGAGTTCCCAAGGCTCAGTACTTGGACCATTATTATTTATTATATACATAAACGACATAGATATCGGCATAGACAGCAACATAAGTAAATTTGCTGATGACACTAAAATAGGACGTGTTATCAAATCTGACGAGGACTCGGCAAAACTACAGGAAGATCTAAACAAATTTTCGAATGGTCTGAAAAATGGCAGATGAAATTCAACGTCGACAAATGTAAAGTACTCAGTATAGGAGATGTAAACAGGGAAACCAGATGCCAGATGAACAACGATGCCATAGAGAAATCCGACTGCGAGAGAGATTTAGGAGTAATGATAAGTAGGAACCTTAAGCCAAGTAAACAATGTGTTTTTGCTCGTAACAAGGCTAATAAAGTACTTGGGTTCATACAAACGAGTGTTAGTTACAAGACTAGCGAGGTCATCCTAAAACTGTATCTTGCTCTTGTGAGACCACACCTGGATTGGAAGCAGTAGGGTGTGTCGCGGAGGCGATTTTTTTTTGAGTTTGAAAAATCGGCCCATGGAATTAATGAGGTGATGGTTCTATGTGCAGAATCATGTGATATCTTCAGGTCAGTATTCCCACCTTTTACCAACACCACTAAATAGCTTATTTAAAGTAAAGTAAATGTATCAGGTTAATTTATTAGGATGAAAATGATCCAGAATAGTGAAACGAATGATCTTGACACATTTATTAAATTTATTATTCCTTTAGAAAACAAAATCATCAAATACAAAAACCGGTTTTACTACTACGACCCGGTGTTGCTGCACACCATAGAGAACATGTCTTTCTTGCTTCTGTTTTTACTCATCACCTCCCTGCTGACCACCTGAGCTCGGATGTAGCCTTCCCTCCTCTCCTGGCTGTACACATGACTGCTGGCCTCGCTCACTTGCTGTACACAACGCTCTATACTCTGGGTGTGCGAGGGCCAGGCAGGGACATGCATGGGGTTGTCCAGAAAAGCTCTGACTTGAACATTGGTGAGGCTGCAGGTAAGAGGGGGCTCACTGCCAGCCTGGATGTTATCCAGATCTATGAGATCAGTGAAGGTCTTGGCACCTAGATTGACTTCAGGAGTCTTCCTGACCCTGAAGGAATCGTCACCAACTGATTCGTCATGCCCAGATCCTCTCATAAGTCTCATATCCAAGATCTTTTTGACTGCCACTCTTCTCTCCTCCTCATCCTTACTGCAGAGCATTGTCTGCAGAACTGCCTTGGATGAGCATGGCCTCAGAAGACTCCTCACAGTCTGCTCCACAATCTGAACAACCTTCCTTGGCTGACTCCTCAGGAGCTCAAGCTGGAAGAGAACATGCCTCGGACCTTCGGAGAACGATGACTTGACCTTGGTGTTAAACCAATTTGGCAAGTAGACTCTCACGATGAATTGGACAATAAGTCTCAGGTTGTGAAGCTGGTTCCCTTTCAGTTTATGATGAGAGACCCAAATTCTGCAGAACCTGAGAGCCGTTGTGAGCCACTTAGAATGTGAGACTGGACCTATCTGCAGGTAAGCAAGTCTATCAGGCATGACCCCAGTTTTGATGGCACTGCAAATCATGTAACCATAGTACTGGTCAGTACCCAGGTCGTCAATGACAGTATGTGCAAGCTCAACGAGTGGAGGGCCAACTGTGATTTTTTCAAAGCTCGGATTTATTTCTAACTCAGTGGCAGAGTCCAGCATCTTGCCAAGAGGACCAGACCATCTGTTGTTTGAAAGAGTCTTGCCATCCAGCTCCTGGATCAGATGTCTGCGTGGCAACTCGTTGGTGTGGAGGTCACAAACAATCCAGACCAGCTTCCTCCCAATCTTCCGCTCTATCCACTGTATGACCCCCCCTTGCCACCCTGTGTTCGTGTTGGTGCTGTCCCCTCCAATGGCCTGCAGGGTCTGGTCTACGTTCTCTCTCTGAGCCAGTTCACAATGTTATCTGCCACTATCTCAGCTGGTTTCCTGATGTCATCTTTCTCTGGAGTGAAATGCCACAAATACTTCCCTCCTGGTTCACTGCAGCAGGAGTAGTGTTCTTCCTTCACCATGGCAGGGAACAACTTGTCAGAATCTCCAACTTTCTGACACTTTAGTGTCATCCCTTCTCCCATCAAAGAACAAACAATTGATTCCATTTTCTCTTATCCCCTTATCAAACTCCTCTTCTAGGTTACTGACAAGTTTCTCCTGAGCTCTCCTTACTTTGTTATGATTTATCACCAGGTGAACATCATCAGGTGTTATCAAACCACCGTCAATCCAGGCAGCTGTTGCTATCTCTGCAGTTTCTCTGAGACCAGTGTGGTGTCGCATGCTGGCCATAGCTATGCTCGGGATATATTTCCTATTTCGAATCTTATGCCTGGAAGGTTTGGGATCATTATTTTCTGGGTTAGGGACAAAGTCACCATTCTCCTGGTCAGCACTCGGATCAGCCATGGGGAAGTCATTAAACTCTGAATCAGCTTGACTCCAATCATCGGCCTTTTTTACCTCACCCTGGGCCTTCTCAAATCTCTTTTCCTCCGCAACTCTTCTCCTCTTCTGTCTCTCTGTGGCAGCCTCCTGTCTCTTGGACTCCGGAATATCTTGGCTAGAAATCATGAGAGCCCCTATACTGCCAGTCTTCTCTCTCTGTGCTTTGACAAATGCCAGTTCGATCACAGGAATCTTCAGTTCACGCTTGCAAATACAGGAGATGTGGGCCTCGGATTTACAGTCACTTGCAAGTAATTATGTCAAATAACTGGTCCAGTTACTTGGCAAAGCTGTCCTTAACTGCAAGTTTTCCTCTCCCAAGAGAGATATCTCTCGCCTTTTCCCAACTGGCTAGCAGTCTCTCACTAATCTTCTTCTGACTTGTTATGACTGGAGGCTTGAACTGAGCGTTAGCCAGAGTGTACTGTGCCAAGACAGCTTTGGTCATATCACTGGCAATGTCTTTGTTTGTGTAAGTTCTTTGGTTCTTTTCACTGATTTGCCTGATTAAAACACCGTATCTCAAAGCATCTCTCAATGTAGGCAACTCCGACTTCAGGAGCTCTCTCCCAGACCCAAGATAGTGACTGAGATGGCTGGATTTTTGGTTCCTCGTCCTGACACAAGCAGCCATCGCAAATATTATCAACTTATAAATGCATCAGAATCTGAAACAGAAAAAAATATTGTAAGTTGGGTTGTTAAAGAATGAAGTCAGAAAGCAATGTTCACTATTTAATTGTAATGCACTAATGCAGCTGTACGTTAGATTTTTGATAAATTTCACGCTAAAATTTACCTAGCAAAAGGATGCAAAATATTTAAACTGAAATTATTTTCTGTTTATATACACTAAAATCTACCAAAAAAGTGATGGGCCATTAGTTTTAGCTGATCTTCCCTCCTATGACACACCCTAATTAGGCAGTTCAGTTCTGGTCACCGTATTACAGAATGGATATAGAATCCTTGGAAAGAATTCAGACGAGAATGACAAGACTAATCCCGGGCATTAGGAACCTTGAGTATAGAGACAGGTTAAAGCATCTTAATTTGCACTCCCTTGAGACGTAGAGCGAGGGGCGACCTGATAGAGGTGTATAAGTGGAAGGCAGGGCTAAACAAAGGGGACATTACAAAGGTACTCAAACTATCCAACCAGGAGCGAACTCGTAACAATGGTTTTAAATTAGACAAATTTAGATTTAGGCGTGAAATAGGTAAACACTGGTTTGGAAACAGAGTAGTGGATGAATGGAACAAGTTACCAAATATCATCATTAACGCAAATACGCTGAATTGCTTCAAACATAAGTTGGATGCTCATATGAGCAATAGGGGTTGGGTGTAAACGGGACTGCCCAGTATGGGCCAATAGGCCCGCTGCAGTTTCCTCCATTCTTATGTTCCTTCACCATTTTAAATCTTCTTCCATTCTTCTTCTGTCATTACTACTTTACAGCCCTCGAGATCTTCCAGTCATTTGTTTACTGTATTAGTGTACGTATATCAAGTTTGTCTATTTTCATTGTGTACATTTCCGTATCTGTATAAAAAGAATCATTCGTACCAGGAAGTTTATTTATTAGTACTGAATATTACCCCCCCTCCCCCTCCTCCCTCAGTAAACCCCCTCCCCATCCTCCTCCTCCTTCAGTAAACCCTCCTCCTCCTCAGTAACCCTCCCCATCCTCCTTCAGTAACCTCCTCAGTAACCTCCTCCTCAGTAACCCTCCTCCTTCAGTAACCCTCCTCCCCCTCCTCCTTCAGTAACCCCCCTCCCCATCCTCCTTTAGTAGAATGGCAGGGAGAACACCAGCCAGAGAGGGAGGCAGCACTAATGAATTAAACTATGGCTGAATTCACCAGGATATACCCATTTTTACCTAACCTAACCAAACCTATCCTACCCATCCTACCCAACCCAACCTATCCTTGCATACTACCTCTTGTGACATTCTCAGTGGCCCGTTCCTTCTAATATCACACACATATATAGTTCAGGTGTGTGTGTGTGTGTGTATGTCATCTGTGGCTTGGATGAATTAATTCCTCTTTTTTTTCGTCGTTGGTGTATTTTGTTTTAAACCAATTGATGACATAAGAAATTTAACATAAACCTACAGACTGAAATAACTTTTTTAATTACCTTTTGGTGCTAAGAGTTTTATATTGTATCCCGAAAGCTTAAGAAAAAATAAAACTTCCTATATATCGCTATTTCGTTGGGGGTCCAGAAGCTATGCGTAATTATTTATTCATATATAATTTGTATCTTCATCTTTCTGTATCGAGGAATATTAAAGTAAATTATTTTGTTATTGCCTTGGTGAGTACATCAGTTAGGTGTCAAGTTTTTCATCAATGTCACAAGCTGATTGTAAGGTAACTAACACGGGTGGTTGTATCTGTTTGTCAGAGTAACGGTGGCATTGTTGATGTTGGTGGCTGTCTTGGGTGCCACTGAGGCATCCTCGTTCTTCGGCAGCAACGACGCAGAGGCTGAGGAACATGAAGTGAAGAAGAGGTAACTCTCTCTCTCTCTCTCCTCTGATAATTGAGGAGTTAACACCTCTGCTATAATTTGCTATGGCTGTTGCTGTTTTCCTTCTTCTTGTCATTATTATTATTATTACTATCATTATTGGTATCAGTAGTAGTAGCAGTAGTAAGCCTGTTTCTATTATTAATATACGTAGCTACTATATTTAATTACTTTATCATCAACACCATTATTCCTACAGAGAAGTTGAATCAGAAGATGTAAAGGAAGAGGAAGGCGCGGAGGAAGAAGGCGAGGAGGAGGAGGAGGAAGAGAATGAAATAACAAGGTAATTATTTTCTAGTCGCCGGGGATGAGAACAGAAGGATTATCCCAAAAGTTACATCGTGACCTGGTTGAGGTGTGGCTTATCTTTTTCCATGGTCAGGTCTGCTCTGCTGTGTCTCGGAAGAACAAGATCTTTGGCCCCTAAACCAAAAACAGTTGCAGGCATAGACTATGAGGCCAACAGTCACCGAATGACGCCAAGGTAGAAACTTTCATATCAGGTTAGTTAGGTTATAGAATGGTAAAGAAGATATGGCTATAAGGGGAAGTTGAAAGCCATTTAACACTAATAAAAGAAGTAGTGAAGCTGCCATTCATTCCATGAGAAAGATATTTGAGCAGTGAGATTGTGCGGCCGTTCTCCTGGCTGACGCTTCCATCGCATTCAACATAATCAACCACAAAGCTGCACTGTACAACATCAAGATCAAGTGTCAAAGCTTTGCAATGTATGTTGAAAGCACCTACAGGAACCCATCAGACTTCTGTAGAAAAGGCTTCAAGGCCCTAAGAGGCGATACCATCATACATTCAACTGAGGGAACAACACAGGAGGACCCTGTCGCCATGGCAATGTACGCACTAGGCCTATCAGTGTTCCAAAATACAATATAATTTAAAACAATCAAGGTCAAGCAAGTGGAATATGCTATTGACTTTACTAGAGCAGGAAAAGTGGAGGACATCAAAAAGTGGTGGGATCTGGTAACTTCACTTGGTCCAAATATAGGGTACCACTCAAATGCCAGCAAGTCCTTCCTCAATGTGAAACCTGAATACAATGACTGGGCTATGGAGGTGTTCGGTGGAAGAAAGGTAAAAATAACAAAGAACGGCCAAAGACATCTAGGAGCGGTAATCGGTACGAAATACTTCAAGACCGAGCACGTAACGGGAAAGGTAAATGAGTGGGTGAAGGAAATCTAAGCTCTGTCTGATCTTGCTAAAACGGAGCTACATGCGACGTTGCGGCATCTACCCATGAAGTCAGGCATCATTGGAATTACCTGATGCGTGATATCCCTGATATCAGACCCCTTCTCCGTCCTCTGGAAGAAGCCATCAGCGTCATTTTTATTCCAACATTAGTGAAACTCTTTCATTTACCCCAGCAGGAAGGTCACTCCTTACACTGCCACCGAGACTGGGAGGAATAGCAATGACCAATCCTGAGGAGCTTGCTGCCACCAAACAATGGAACTCAAGTCATACTCACAGCAGCCCCCACTAAGCACATAATAGCTCAGAATGCAACAAGTGAGGTGGATACCAACGAATTAAACAAGACTCGACGGTCCATCACGACAGAACGGCACACCCAAAGTGATAAACTGCAACAACTGATGCTTCAATTGCCAAAGAACGTAAAAAAAATAACTATAGCGCAGGAAGTGGGCGCCTCGAACTGGCTAACAATATTACCGATAAGGGCAAAAGGCTTCAGCCTTAATAAACAAGAATTGAAAGATGCCATTGCTTTAAGAGTCTAAGGTATGGTTGGCCAGCATAAGGTTTGCCCTCCCAATGCATGTGTGGCTCATCCTACGATATTGACCATGCCATGGTGTGTAAGAAGGAGGGCTTCGTATGCATGAGGCATGACGAAGTAATCTCACAGCAAATATAATGAAGGAAATCTGCCATGGTGGAGCCGACCCTCCTTCCGTTGGACGGTGAGAATATCCATCACAGTACTTCCAACACATCTAACGAAGCTCATGTGGACGTCAGCGCTCGAGGATTCTGGATGCGGGGAGGCCAGGATATTCGACCTCCTGGCTGTATGTCACCATAACTTGTCTCTTGAGGCTGCACACAAGAGGAACAAGAACGACAAAATTGGGGTGTATTCATAGATAATTTAGAATGTGGACCACGGCAGCTTCACTCCTCTTTGGTGTTCATAACCTCTGGCAGGATGGGACCAAGTACAAAACGCTTCTGCGCAAGACTGCCTGAGGTTTTATCTGAGCAGAAGCCACGTCACAGCCTGGCTGAGATGTCGACTGTCCTCTCTGCTTAGGTCTGCATTGCTTTGCCTCAGGGGAACGAGTTCGTCGGCCCCAAAGCAAACAACAGTCGCAGATACTGTATTGACTATGAGGCAACAGTCACTGAAAGCTGCAAAGATCTGCGGCTCAACTAACTCAATACAGTTAGGGTAACTACTTTTGTAATAGGATATTTAATTTTAAGGCAATAAAATGGCGGCGAAGGTGTGGCTGTTGGGGAAACTGAAGGCCACGTTTTAAAAAATTAAATGTAGTAGTAGTAGTAGTACCAAGCTCTGTCTGAGATTGCTAACACAGAGCCACATGTGGCTTTTGCTGCATTCACCCATGGAGACAAGCATCGTTGGGACTACCTGATGCTTACTATCCCTGATATCGGATCCCTCCTCCACCCTCTGGAAAAAGCTATCAGTGTCAATTTCATTCCCAAATTAGTGAAACATCCTCTCTTAACCCCAGCAGAAAGATCACTTTTTGCACTTCCATCAAGACTGGGAGGTATGGGACTAACCAATCCAAAGGAGATTGCTACCACCGAACATCAAAATTCACTTAAGCTCATGGCAGCCCTCACGGACCACATAATAGCCCAGAACGCAACAGGAGAGGTGGATACCAGTGAAGTAAACAAGATTCGTAGGTCCATTACGACAGAACGACAACACTGCCAAAATGGTAAGCTGCAGCAATTGTTGCTGCAGGTACCAGAAATTTTGAAAAAAAGTAGCTATAGCGCAGGAGGTGGACGCCTCGAACTGGTTAACTACGTTACCGATAAGGGCAAATGGTTTCGGTCTCGATAAACAAGAATTTACAGATGCCATTGCTCTAAGGTACGGTTGGCCAGTAGAAGGTTTGCCCTCCCAATGCGTGTGTGGCTCTTCCTATGACGTCGATCACGCCATGGTGTGCAAGAAAGGGGGCTTCATATGCATGAGGCATGACGAAGTAAGGGACCTCACAGCAAATATGTTGAAGGAAATCTGCTGGGATGTCATGGTAGAACCGTCCCTCCTTCCTTTGGACGGTGAGATCTTCCAACATAGGACTTCAAACACATCTAACGAAGCCCGTGTTGACGTCAGTGCTCGAGGATTCTGGACGTTGGGACAGCGAGCTTTCTTCGACATCAGGATTTTTGATCCCATGCCCGCATGTCACCGTAACCTAGCTCTCGATGCTGCACACAGGAGGAACGAGAACGACAAGATAAGGGCATATGGGGAGAGAGTTCAAAACGTTGATCAAGGCAGCTTCACTCTAGTGTTCACATCCTCTGGTGGGATGAGACCAAGTGCAAGATGTTTCTACGCCAGACTCGAGGAGGTGATCTCCGAAGAGAAGCAGCAGCCCAGCAGTTATGTTACAGCCTGGATGAGATGTCGACCGTCTTTCTCTCTCCTTCGGTCGGCTTTGCTCTGCCTCAGGGGAACGAGAGCTTCTGCCCCAATGCCGACAACTGCTGCAGATATTGACTATGAGGCTAGTCACAGAATGCCGCATAGATCTGCGGCTCAACTAATTCAACACAGATAGGATAGCTACTTATGTATTAGGATATTAAATATTAAGGTTATAAAATGGCGGTGAAGGTGTGGCTATTGGGGGAGGCTGGAGGCCACTATTAAAAAAAAGTAGTAGTAGTGGTGGTAGTAAGCCTGTCGTTTCTACTATTAATATACGTAGCAACTATATTCAGTTACTGCACCATCAATACCATTATTCCTACAAAGAAGTTAAATCCAAATATGTAGAGGACGAAGAGTACGAACAGGAACTCGAAGAGAAAGGAGAGAGTGAAAGAACAAACCGGTAACTAATTTTACCTGTTCAGTGCAACCCACTGTCTGTCTGTCTGTCCATCTCTCTCTCGCTCTCTCTAGTGTTTAACTTTCTTTCTTTCTTGTATTTATAGAGATAATGAAGAAGAGGAAGAAGAGGAAGAGGAAGAGGAAGAAGAAGAGGATGAAGAAGAAGATGAAGAAGAGTAATTTTAGTGTCTGGTACGTTACTGTCACATACACACACACCATATCACTAAAAAATAAGTTAATGAAACTTTCTCTATAATAAGTATTTTCATATGTATTATAACACAGATCCAGTGTATGCCAATAAAGGGATTATTATTATTATTATTATTATTATTATAAGTAGTAGTAGTAGTAGTAGTAGTAAACGTAGTGGTACTAGTTGAAAATAGTCTACAAAACCATTAACTTATTTTTGTAGGTCAGTTTAGGGCAGGAAGACTGGCAGTTCTCAGGGGCCTCTTCTTCCATCCCTCCCTCGTGCTCCCCCCTTCCCTCACCCCCCACACCCTCAAAACCTATTCACAATCCCCACTCACTCACAATCCCCCATCCCCTCACAATTCTTCTCATTCGAATTAGGTAGTGGCTACGTTGAGGCACACAGACCCAGAACATATGAAGAAAATTTTAGCTTAACGATATAAATAATACACATCCATTGACTGCTTTCATATTCATTATATTCACTTACTAATTATAAGCATTATAATATTAACTTTGCTATTTTACTCCCATTACAGAAGCGCTGACGGTGATGATGATAATGGTGGACAGAAAGAAAAGCAAACAAAACCAATTAATTAATAATATCTCTAGTCACTCCATTCATAGACATATCTTAATCATGTTCACTTTCCACACAGTAATATATCGTCGTATGTTACTTCCCTCTCTGTTATGGTATCTCAGATGAGCTTATACGATCGAACCAAGGTGCCTCATGATTACAACAAATTCGGTGCTATGGTTTACACCACCACCACCGTGCGAGTATAGGTATATAAACAAAACACTATCGAACCCACATACTAAAGGATGCCAACTCATTAGTATAACCACCCAGCCACTTTAATATAAAATCAAATAATATAAGGAAGGTTAGGTAACAATAATACAAATAGTCATTTAGCCAGATATACCGACATACTCGTTTCTTCCAGCAGATGTAAAGATAACTGTGCTTCCATATATTACTAACATACGCACATAAAAAGACAATTTAAACGCCCTTCATTATTCAATTAATTATATGTGAAATTATATAACTTAATTATACATACAGTACATTAAAGAAAGCATAAATAAAACCGTGTATTCTTACATATACCTATGTCTTATTGCTCGAGTTTTAGATATTTTATATTATACGAGTATACGGGGTGTGTGTGTGTGTGTGATATTATTAGGGAGTATTTGGATGAGAGGTGTATTGACATGTAAGTATATAGATGGAGTTATGTGAGTATGTAGAGATGGAGGTGTGTAAACATATCGACAGAGTTATCTAAACAGATCACTACCATCATGTTAAAGAGAATTTAAGATAAAGATAAAGAAGAAAGATAAATTTTCATCACTTTAAACAGGAATGCACTATACTATAGGACTAGCTGTCTGTCTGTCTGTCTGTTCTGGGCAGCTGAAACGGCACAATCCTTTTTCATCAAACTTGGTGGAAAAATCGCAAAAAATTCGTAGAGTGGAACAAACCTGGTCCCATGTCGATGGTTTCTTTAGGAAGGCATTAATTAACCATTTTATTTACGATGGAAAACGATGTAAGTCTATGGACTTGACGCACCCTAATTAACCATGCAAGTCTACAGACTTGCCGCACCCTCATTCACTGTACGCTGTCAGCCGGATACAATACAGTACAATACCGTACCATACAATACCATACAATACAATACATAACGAACTATAAATATTTGTAAGAATAAAACAATTATATAGACATATAAGACTCACAACTTGATAAGATATCCGTAAGACATAAGCTATTGGAAATGTGATTAAATGTTTTGTTATTAATCCAGTGTGAAATGTATTGGTATTGGTGGTACAATCCTAATGGTCTCTAATCCTGTTGATTGGGTGAGGTTAATCTGAGTTTATTGAGATTAAAGATAAAGTCTGGGGTTTATTCTACCTGTGTTAGTCTCAGGTACGACCCTTATTGTAACAATCACGACCATGATTATAACAACCAGGACCATGATTATAACAACCACGACCATGATTATAACAACCACGACCATGATTATAACAACCAAGACCATGATTATAACAACCAGTACCATGATTAAAACTACAATGACCATGATTATAATAACCACGACCATGATTATAACAACCACGACCATGATTATAACAACCACGACCATAATTATAACAACCACGATCATTATTATAAAAACCACGACCATGATTATAACAACCACGACCATGATTATAACAACCACAACCATGATTATAACAACCACGACTATGATCATAACCACGATCATGATTATAACAACCACGACCATGATTATAACCACGACCATGAGTAGAACAACCACGACCATCTGGAAAACAATGTCGCTGTACGCTGTCAGCCGGACGGCGTTTGCGCGCTAGCCAAGCACGAGTGTTCGAATTTTCAGGCCTTGGTAAACTGTACCTCGGGACGGACTCGCTACCGGGCACAAAGGGCCCACGATCACTTGTTTAAGTCTAGTGACGTGTATTAAGTACCAGTTTATAAAGTACTAAGGAACTATCAATCTCTCAGTTTTTAATTAATAAAAAGAAATTGCTTAGATGCTGGTATTGCTTAGTTCATATAGTGAATTTGGTTAAACTTGAATGGCAATTTAAAGCCTTTATATGATAATTAGCGAGTCTTAAATTTAAACTTTAATCGAGAGAAGTGATGACTCAGGCCAGTTCTTTCATTCTACTTCACAGTTAATGAAATTGGACAAGTTTTCAAAGGATATGTCCATGAAATTTGCCTTTTATCCAACTCGAGAAAAACATCAGTATTAGATGTTGTCAGTGGTGTATATACTGTATACAAGCTCTGGTGTAACATGTCATGTGACCCCTGGTTAGCTAGCTAGGAAGATAGGTTATTTATTGTTTTGAAGTGTAACTGTTCAATTTGAGTAACGTCGTTAATAAAAAAAGAACCGTTATGATTGTCTCGATTCCCTTGTGTTGACAAAAACATTGTCATGCATGTCTTTGATATTAAGCAGCGATACAGTGAGCCATAAGAAATAACATAATCCAACGCCTGGCATCCCTGTTCCTCAGTTATCACCGGATACACCATTATTCCCCAGTTATTCTCTCTCCCTCTCCCCTCAGCTTACCTCTGGTGTGAGTTCCTACATTCCTACCCCTCACCAGCCTTCTGTACTGCTAACATAAACAAACCTCCCTCAATCCTCAGTCTCCCTCTTGGTCTCCTCCCCCTAACCACGCCGTCTCACAAGTACAACGAGGAGAATAAAATAATTAAGAATAAGGCAAGAGAAAGAAAAACAAAAAGAGCAAAAGTAAAGAAATATAAATAAAAGAAATCAATAGAAAATAAATGATCTTTTTTTAAATATTATTATTACACTCGTTCTGACGTATACTATATAGAAAAGTTATTCGGTCAGTGAGAAAGTTACAGGGAGGCCAAGGTTGATTATTTTGTTTCATGCCGTCATGCCAGGCCATATGAAAGGCTTTGCTTCTGTCCTTATTCCAACACTGCACAACACTCCACCCACCATAGCATAGTCGGCCTGCTCACATGCCAGGGGCTATGGCAGTAGAGATGCCCTGGAATTGGCGAAAGCCAGGCTCGCATGGGCTGTTAACTACTCGGTATGAAGTGTACATAATATATTTATCTTCATTTAATGATATAATACAGAGGTGCTTTCAAAATTACACACACACACGCACACACACGAGATCACCTTTCTCCTATCACCGTTTGTATTAAAAAGCTTCCTTCCAATTATATTTTATTCTACAACTACAAGAACACTACACAGTCTAAGCACTATTTTGGTATTGGTATCCTTTATATTTTCAATTACAACTTATATTGAAACGTCGCTCACCATCAGCAGCTTCAGCATAGAACAGTATATCTTACAGCTTCAAGGACACCTAAATAAGTATCGCTATTTCAAGGAAGTTCTTCATTCACAACAAACATGAAACTCACTCAGGTAAACATAAAATTAGTCAACTTTCAGGAAACGGAAATATTCATATGATCAGATGCAAATATTGTGTACAAACGATGTTCACCTGTGTACACCCCTTCCTACCTGTGTAGAGATATTACTGCAATGTTTTTTCTTTAGTTTCTTAATATATTTGCATTTTTTTTACTATGGTCTTAGTATATCTTCGTCACATACTGTTACTCTTAAACAATATTTTATCACATTGGTTTCATTTATATACATTTAAATATTTTATATATGATTTTCCTCTGTGATCTGTTAACACTCATTGCCTAACAAAATAAAAAATAACGTTACTAAATATAAGAAATTAATAAACTGTTTAGCTTTCGTATACTTTTATATATATTGTGTAACTGTTGGTATTTTTAACTATATTATTTTCTTGTTTTTTCCACAATAGTAATCTCACGGGTGGACGGTAGAGCTCGACACAGGCTTTATGGTGTAATAATAATAATAAAAATAATACTAAGAAGAGCAACAATAACTAACGCTTTATTGAAGGAACGTGGCAGTGAAATGACTGAAAATATAGTTACATAATTGGGGAATGGATCACTTGATTGACCAATATTATACAAGTAACATAAGTGATATAAATATGATATATCAAGGTGGGGAGAAGGTCATATTACAGGGCATTTCAACATAGTAACAGTGCAAAAGTAAGATAAGCAGAGAGTGAACACCTTGGTTGACTACGAGTTGTTGATGGGACTGGGCTGGTCTGATAGTGATCATCAGTACGTGCTCGTGTGGGTTGGGTGCAGTTGTGGTGTCGAACAATTCCCGGACGTGGGATCTCGGGTGTAAAAAAAATAACCTTGGAATGACTGGAATACACCATTTCACTATATAAAATCGGAAGAGAAAAAGTAAATTTATACATTACGATTGATATAAAAATGAAAGAAAATTACAACTTGGAAATCGGAAGGATAGATAAAAAGAAAAGATAAAATATAAGAAAACATTGATAATACCAAAGAAAATGGAGAGGTTGAGAAATGGGAAGATGAAATATAACCCCCCCCCAAAAAAAAAAATAGGCTGGAAAAAGACCAATTGTTATTATTATTAGCGAGAAAAACTTAATTATATAACTACTAATTAAACGTTAAATAGATTAGGACACCTTCTATATTCTAAGAGTTAAACATTTCAATTTATAACCAAAACGAAAAAGGACCAAAAATATTATTGAATTACTGTATAATCGTTGAAACGCCTCTGGTGGCTGTACATGGGTGTGTAATTATCCGAACGTTAATTTAAAAAAAAAGTATAGGACATACGAGCGAAACACCTGTGATATTGGTAACATGTAATCCATCTCATTCATTTTCCATTACTGTACTATTGGAAGATAGTTAAAGATAATTAGACTTATGACAGACAAACTGATTTTATAACCACAACCATAAATAAAATCATTTAATGGATATAATTTAGTTTCCAGGTAAAAAAACACAAAAAAAGGTACACCTATGTAGTGGTACCTGGCAGGTGGGATGGGGTGACGATGCACTCTTCTTGTGTCAATAAATTATTCAGATATAAAGATCGACTCCTCGTTTCCTGCTACAGTCACACTCTTCCTCACCGTCGCATCTTCAGGCCCTAGCAGCACTACGACCCCATGACTCAAACCAGCAACATGAGGTGAGTATCAAGCCTCGAGGGAGCTTAGTTCCTCGGGTGTGTTTGGTCCTCGTCTGATATTGCCTGTCTTGTCATCATGTTGGTATCTTGCATTACTCCTATTAGTGTGTACTTTAGCGTCGTATTTCCTCTATGCATCAGTATATTCTCAGTATAGATCGTCCGCCCTTTGGTTCATATTCACGGTAGCAATATCACCCGGATGTGAACATCGATTTGTCTTTAGTAATGAGACGTGACCATACCGTATTGAAGTTGTAATTAAATATTATAATCAAAGACGTTCTCTAGTTCTCTCTCTTGTGTGGCAGCGGTGTCTGAAAACGGTAGTACGTCGATCCGTCCGTCCGCGTTAGTGCGATATACCAATTCCGTTCATTAACTGGGCCAGAAATCACCTGGTTGGTCAGTATCTTTCAGTACAACAGTCTTAGTTTTCACTTAACTCTGTACTTATGTCTGATTAATTTTGCGTATATTTTTATGGAGTAATATTAAAGTAAAGATGTCATTCTCCTACACAGTTATACCCCATAAATGAAAAGTTTACCCCAAATTGTTCATTGAATTATGTAGAGTATTTTAAGATATATTCGCCCTATTGTAATGAAGGTGACGTCATTAAACTGTGTATAGACTGACCCACACCCGACCTTTCTGACCTTATTGATGGATGTTTGTCGCATTTGAAGGATTTTTTTTATTGCGGGTAAACACGTCCAATTAACTAAAGTTATATATAATTACCTCAATGTGTAGATTATTTCAGAGTAGTGTGTTGCACTTGGCCTTGAATAATATGTTTATAATGTTAATGTAAAGAGTTTGTCGCTATCGTCGTGTCCATCTTGTTCTTTGTCGTTTGTCACTATCTTCATCCTAACATCCTGATGGCTGTTGGTGGTGAAGTCAGCTTGTGATATAGTGACTTCACGAGTAAGATGCTACAGACACAGAGGGTGTAATGTACAATCCACCTCAAAAAGTATCGTTAGCCATG
This sequence comes from Homarus americanus, assembly GCF_018991925.1. NCBI lineage: Eukaryota > Metazoa > Arthropoda > Malacostraca > Decapoda > Nephropidae > Homarus > Homarus americanus. The sequence goes on along the minus strand of NW_024735381.1, from coordinate 762,273 downwards.
GGGGTCGATGTGATTCGAGGCTTTCTGAGCAATGTTACTCGACCTGTTTTGGAACGGTTGGTAGCTCTAAATCCGCGAACTTTGAGCATGAATGAGTATATACTTTTTCGAACGATGTGGATCCTCCGAGGCTTCATATCCTATATTACATGACTCGGAATGGACGTCTTAAATGGATACCAACGCCATGTCAATCATCAAAGGGATCTTACATCGAATGGAGCGAGTAATTATTGGGGAAACATCACAAGAGGGTATACGTTACACTGAGATAGTATGACGAACTAGGGTGATCGAACCCATAGTATTATGATGAGTTTGGCGCCATGAAACAATTGGTACCACACTGAAACTTATAACCACAAGATTTAGTGTCTTACTGTTCGCTGCAAGTCCAGTTGATTTGAAACCTTATTTCGGTGTTAAACCAATGCAATTTACATATTAGTAACATGACATATCCCTTTACGCACTCACACAAAGACACACGCATGTATATATTCAACACACACAGAGCTGGGTACACACTAACAACACCTTACCCTGGAGTCACCTCGCAAGCTCTTGAACGTCAGGGCTTTGTTACTATACTTCCTCTTACTGTCATCCATCGCCTCTCAGTGTGTGTGTTTAAAAGTATCCGTGAGGTATACTTTCAGAAATTTCTCTTTCATTAGCCCATGCACTCCCCAGTAACTTTTTATCCATGCATTAAACATTCACCTCCTCGCCCCACTCTAGGTTCGCCCTGGTTCTGCTCGGTCTGCTGGCCCTGGTGACAGTCAACTCAGCCCTCTACCTTGACGTTAGCGATTCGAGTGATTCGTCCTTTGAGATGGATGATGAGCTTGACTTCGACATTTTGAAGAGTCGTATGAAGAGGTACGACTATCCTGGAGACGAGTAGGTAGGGGTGACTGGTGACTTGGGTGGGGATTGTGACTGTATGACCAGTTAAAGGGAGGACTGAACAATATATTAACAGTTCATGGATGACCAATTAAAGGTATGACTGACTGGCCCGTTTATACTATAACTGGAAGACCACTTAATCGTGAGACCAAATTATCACTTAATAAGACTGAATTAACAGCTAATGACTAAACTCAACCAGTTAATGATGAAAATAGACATCCATTTAAAGGTTAGACAAATCCAAAGTACTAAAGGGAGATAATTCATCGTACTCAAGGGAGATATATAATCGTACTCACAGGGTTAATTAATGTATTTTGCACTATCAACTTTTACAGGCAAGTAGATGCTGGCACCATGGTCACTGACTCTACCATTACGACCTTTGACGACAGCAGTGAAGAAAGCGATGAAGGAGGTGAAGATAACAGTAACGAAAGCAGTGGAGAAGGAGGTGAAGATAGGAGTAGTGAAGACAGCAACAACGACAGCAACAGCGGCAGCAACGAAAGCAAATAATCATACAACTAGAAACACAACGCACTTTCTCCTTCCAATAACAACAAAAGATGGAAAGTGAAGAAGAAAACACTGGAAAAAAAAGTCAATTAATCACTTGCAATGTGAACTCAATACACTATTCGTTTGCAACAAGACCCAAGGGTAGTTTATACTCTAATGCAAGTATTATATATATATATATTTGTTGGTTGGTTTTCACGTGTTGAATTAGTTGCATAAAAGAGGCACATGAGGCAGTGTGGATTGGTTGTTTTACTAAAGGCAGAATGATAAGTTAATTTTGTTTTTATAGTGTTGGGGGAATAATAATGATAGTAATGATCATGATATTGGTAATAAGAATAATGATAATAGCAATAATAGTATAAATGGTATCATTGCAACAACAGCTATAAAAAACAGCAACAAAATAACAAACTCAACACAAATGAAAACAACAAGAACAGCATAACAGCAAAAAAAAAAAAATAATAATAACACTCACAATGACAATACCATCAACATCACCAAAACATAACACAAAAATAATGACAAAAATGAATAAATACTGTATTAAATAAACTTCAAAACATCACAGGAGACCAATAACATCATGACTCCCTCTCACCACCACCCCCCCCCCCAAATGGTGATTACTAGACATCCATATGATAACACAACACCACATCTACTGCATACCACCACTACGATATCAAGTGCTTACCCTAATAAAGGATACCATGAGATAACTTATTTTTACTGACCCTCTCCTTCCTTTCATTGGCTGACAATCTGGGCGGTTATAAAATGCGTTCTTTTACGGTGCCATTTCTTCCTCAGTAAAGTATAAAATGTGTCTGGTTTTGTTACTGTTGCTTCATTCAACCTAATAGCATGACCCATTAGTAGTGTGTGTGTGTGTGTGTGTGTGTTCGGTTTATCACATAGAATAATAAATCTTCTTTGTCTTTTAAAAAATAACACTCGCTGTCCCGATTTCTAAAAGGATACACTATGAAAAGCGCCACACTTAACAACGTCACATATGGTATCCATTTTAATTAGATGTTGTATTATATATTCACGTCATGGGAAGATCTGCCTACACCTCCAGCGGGATGTGGGGGATCGTGAGGGTGTAAGGCTGTGGTCTACCCGAGTCCTGGCCCCACTAATTATTCACAGGCAGGTGACCCGGATACCTGAGTCACGTTTATGTGATAACTTATTTCTTTACCTTTTGTCTTTTTTCCTTATAGGACAGATTAATAGGAGACAATAAACAGTCTTTGTTTTAATGGTAAAAAGATGGTCGAGATGATAAAGATTTTCTCCCAGTTATAAGCGTTCGAGGAATAACAGCATTTGGGGTTGTATTACTGAAGTGACAAGGTAAGTGACCACCTTTTACACTTGGTAATTGAAGCACTTTAACCAAAGACCTCGTGAATGGTGATTGAGAAGCCATGGCAGTTGAAGCAGCTAAAACTAAGCCCTACTGAGCGGTGCTTCACAAATCTTGAAGTGTGATTCATGCCCATGGCATTTGAAGCCTCTAAATTTAAGACCTAATCAACGATGCTTAATAAGCCCTAGCAGTTGAAGCACATAGTACACAACACTTATAATGTGAAAAAAAGGCATAAATATTTTTCTGTGATATTGTCATTATTCCCCACATCATCACGATTGGTTAACCTTCGTTTATCTTATCAGTGGAGGATCGTGAAGAATGGAGGAGGGAGGACGTTCCTCTCCCCACACATCCTGTTTCACTTTCTTCGTCGTTCTTTGGTTCCATAGACTGTTCTCTATTTCCCTTTTCCATTTGTTCTTACCTTCTTTTTTCTCATCTCTACTTGCCCCTTCGTTCACTTTCCTCGCTTTTCCTCTCTTCCTTTTCCTTTCTCGTCTACGTTCCCTTGTCTCTTTAATGGGGTAAGCGGGTGGAGAGGATGTTTGTGTTAAAAGTCATGTAATGTTTTACTGTGGTTCAACAACTAACTGTGTGCGTGTACTATAGACTAAACATAAGAATTACGGGTCTTTTAACATTTATAAAAAGAAAAAAAAGTCACGTGTCCCTCTGGTGGCGGAGGGGAGGACCCAATCACCACAGATCTTCGTGTCTTTTATAACCTTGTCTCCCACCATCATCACGACAACTCCGAGATTTATGACATCCTCCAACAAACGTCAACAAAAGTTTATAAAGAAATGGAAAAAAAAAATCCTTGAGGGGAATTTCCATCAAAGGAGAAGAGGTTTGCCGACGAAGATTAGATACTATGGTCTTATAAAACGGCTCAATCCACTGTCATACAGATTCATAGAGATTCTTAAGTTGATTGGGATCACCTGAAGAATCATCCCCCACTCCCCCTTATTTCATCTCATGGTTAACTACAACACTAACCCACCCAAATGTCGCGTAACGTAACTTAACCTAATCAAACCCAACTTAAACAACCGCTAATCTTACCTAACCTAAACTGTCGCTAATCTAACCTAACGAACCTAATCTAACTTAACCTAAACTGATCTAACCACCTAACATATCCCCCCCCCACCCCCCCTTAGGTAGTGTTAAGAGTGGTTAATCTTAAGGTGATATAATCTGGGGGTGAATCTTTTAGGTGATGATGCATCGACTATTTTTACCGATTATCTGGCTAAATAGTTGCGACTGACTGACTGACTGACTGACTGACCCGATGAAGCAATCCTCTAACACTCGTCCTGCACTGCCAGTTTCATGATCATCCTACAGTTAACAATATTATGACCAATTTTTCATCACCCTCGTTCCTTTCTGTCAACATTGAAAGGACCTCTGAGACCTGTGTACCCTGATATGTATCTGAGTGTGACAGTCACGTTCTCTTCTATTAAATAACGCTGTATTTTGTAGACTTATTGATATTCACTTTTCTACATCGCCTATAGTGTGGAGTCTTGCGATTTTTATCTTATAAATGTAAAAAAAAAAAACGAAATTAACTGTAGGTGATACTATGAATATTTATTTGTTGGGCGAAAGAAACGATTTTGTTATAATGTACAGTATTAAACGTCAAGTTAGTCAACAGTAGTAGGTAATACATTAAAGTAATTACTGCCGTTTTATGAAGGCTGTTTTTATTTTCCTTTTTTTTAAGAATTTTCACGCTATATCTCACTTTCAGGAGGTTACACGCAGTGGGGTGTAGTGTTGCTCGTTTAAGACACGGGCTGTATAGTGTTCAGCCACAGCGAGGTTGCATAGTTACACGATGTATTATTCCCTTCTTGTTCATCATATTAAAAAAACTTGCTATTATGTCACACAATACTGGAGACAAACTCACCATATATAAAGATCTGCCTCACATACTGGTTGGGGGATTATGCGTATGTATCATTAACTCGGATTTGTATATTAAATGTTACTTTGTGAGAATAATTGTAATATTTTTTTTCTTGTCCGGAATGTGTCATCAATTTAGAACATTTTTAAGACGATTCAACTTCCTTAACCTGAAATGTGTTTCTACTTCGAGTATAAACAGCAAAGTTGAGTAATTATTTAACCAAACTTTAGTCGACCTTTTGTGGTTTACAAATTTTCTACGGTCATGCACCGATTATGTCCCGAGGGTACCCACTGATTAGAGGGTTCAACTTGTACTTACATTTACACACATACATGCATTTGTGTGTGTGTGTGTGTGTACGTGTTTGTATGTAAGTTTTTACCTCTGTGTATATGAATTTATACATTTACGTACATATATACCTAAGGCTTCACATTATGGTACTGGTGACATGTGGTAGCTATAGTGAAGGCCAGTGGGAGGTGGAGCGGCTCGCGGCTACAGTATATAGTGTTCCTCACACCTGCCAAGCACTTCAATCACCCCTGCCCTCACCCTGCGACTCACACAGACATCAGCATGAAGTGAGTATCTCATTACCTAGCAATTTGATTATCCATTTCGCTTCATTATACTTTCAAGTTATTTTTTTAGATACCGTTTGTATATGCACTGTACATTGGACCATATGAACATTAGTACCCCAGCTTATTTCACCGTGAGATTAACTACCTCAACGCTAACCTAACCTAAACCCCTCAGTTAGCGAGTGTGTGTTTAATCCATCCAGTGAAGAAAGCTGGGGAGGCTAATCTTCTTGTGATCCTGTGAGTTCAATTCCTTCTATATCATATATGTGTATTGTTCATCCACTCAATTTTCAGTTGTCAAATATTGGTCAATTTTATCTGCTTCTTTTATCAACTTGAGTTTTTTTTTTAAACCAATTTCAATCGAATTTTAATCAATATCTTTTTCTCTTATCGGTGTATGTTAAGTCATGCCAATTACCCACTATAGTGCCTTCAGTTATGTTAGTCTACTTAGTTCTCTACCGACTCTCAAACAGTATCATCTCCTACTATTGAATTACTATCCCATCAAACTATTACACCCAAACCTATTCTATTTCTCTTAATTACATCAATATCCTGTAACTTATGGGTGATATTCCTCACCTTTACATCCCAAATCTTATCAATTATACCTGTACCTATAACTTTGTCCGTAAGAGCAGAGAAGATAAATGGTTCGTAATGAAGGTGAACAAATCCACCATCGCTCAATATCACGTAACTCCTTGACCTTGATAAATGCTGAATAAGGAACTCATATGATATCTGGTAATGCAAACCTATAAACATGAACACAAGTGCACGCATACAGTTGTAGTTCTTTAAGTGGGAAGGTGTACAAATCTAAACCACTTCACATTACAAACATCATTATATTCCTCATCATCATCCTCCTCTTCTCCAGGTTGTCACTGCTAATGTTAATAGGTCTGGCGATAATGATGACAGCCACGGAAGGCCGCCGCACCTCCAAGGATGAGTCCCACAGGTTCAAGAGGTAAGAGTAACTACCGGCAATAAGTACAGTACAGTAATTATGACAGGATGATCCAGTGCTCTAAAATAACACTTGTGGATAGAAGCCTCGGTACTCTAAATCAAGATCATATTTTGGGGGGTTTATATTGAATGTATAGCGGGATGTATAGCGAATGAGGAGTGAATTTATAACATATATATATACCGAGTTTGATATAAGTGTATTGTACTTCTTGATCTAATTAGGGCAAAAGTTTTTCATTATTATCTATTGTTCCAGAGATAATGATGAAAAAGAAGATAAAGATGATAACAAGGACGAGGACAGCGCCGAAGACGATGATGATGATGATGACGATGATGATGATGATGATAATGCCAAGAAAGATGATAAGAAGAAGGACGATAAGGACGACAAAGGCGGCGATAAGGATGACAATAAAGAGAAAAAGCCGAAAGATGACTAAAAGGCCAAATGTTGCCACCGAAAGAAAATGAAAAAGACGATGATGATGATGAAGATAGATGTTAAAAATAGGGCATAATGTAATAACCATTACCTCGCCTTTCCTTAAAAAAAATAGTTATTGTATTTCATATAATGATGTATCTAAATACTTCTCGTTTTACCTATTCGAAGAAAATTTCGACCCGTGAATATTTTTTGTCTACTAATCGAATAATAATAAATTAATTACAATGATTGATATTCCAGTAATTTGTTTAGCAGCTTCTGTACTTGACTTTATGTAGCAATAAATTACGCTTGTTTTAGAAGAGCATAATGATATAGTTTGACTTATTAACCTTCAGTAAACTTATTTGTGAAGATCATATTACAGAAATTTGTGATCGATATTCTATTTAGTCTTCACTCATTCTTATTATCATTAATATTACTGTATTATTAATAGTAGTAGCAATACGTGTGTACTGGTTCCCCTCTGAGCTGAATAAAATCATCTGGTGTTAGCCAAATAAATTACCAAAAAGAGGCGACCCCGTAATGAAGGGGTTAAGGAAACAATATAGTACCTACAATAATTTCTATGCCTGTCTCGTAACAAAACAATAGATTCCTTGGTAACATTCTAAGGTGCTACTGTGTTAATAGTTACACCTGTTAATCGACAGTCACCTTTTTTTGTTATTCAAGTTTTCAATCTCAAATTTCGTCTTTTACAGTCCAGTAGGATTAGGATAAACCAGAGCAGGTTATAACAGATTAAACATGCAAATTATACCCTCTATCCTTCAGGCTGCTCCTTCGCAAGATTTTCACAAGGTTTGATAATAAATAATACAGGTATCACAATGCTCTCACCTGTCAGGTAAGTCAAAGTGTGGGTTGCTTTAACTTATTATAGCTAACCTTTACACAGCCCGATGTTTGTCAATTAATTATAAGGAAAAAATATGGGATAATGTTTGGTAGGGTTTCATTAACGCCTTGTGGAGGTGACCCTGGGAAAGCGGGGGTGACCATAGCCCCTCACCCCACCCCACGGACGACACGGGTGTATTCATGCCCTGTACTTAATAGATTCGAGGAGCCAAGGACAATAGACTCGACGGTCAATGCTGTCTGCAAGGTTTCGTCAGGGACAAGTTTGCCGCGACGGACGACTATTCAAAAGCAGGCGACCCCCGACACCATACAGGAGCATCAACCTCACATGCAGCACCCCTGAGGGTTATCATCCCCCGAGAGAAGAACGTATAATATACTCATATAATCAGGTACTTACCAAAGACAGAGAGCCGGCCACGTCCACCCCGTTGATGGTGACAGCACCGGAGCCTCGCGTGACCAGGGTAATGTTCTTGCCAGTGCCGCCCTCCAGCCTCAGGTGACCCGACTGACACTTCACCCGGGGCCTGGTGATGTGAAGACTGATAGTTTTGTGTCTCTCTCTCTCTCTCTCTCTCTCTCTCTCTCTCTCTCTCTCTCTCTATTGGATTATCTCTATTTTTATGTTTCTCTCTTTGTATTTACTCTTAATACACCCATTGCCATACCTACTACATCCATACACCCATTGTCATACAACCTCTTCACCCATTTTCATACACTCCCAGTCATATGAGGTAGTAAGGTAGTGGGCAGCTACTAAACAGGGAGGTACTACCGCCTGGGTAGATATTGGAAGCAGGGTCTCAATTGTTTCTCTTACTTGACAGAACAACATACATATAGCGTTTCTCACTATCTATATTTTATAGTTCTTTATTATTATTATTATTATTATTAGTATTATTATTATTATTATTAGAGTGTTATTATTATTATTAATATTTTATTTTACTTTTTATTATAAAATTTATTTACTACGAATACTTATTAAATTTTCGCCCCCATGTGGGTCAGTGACATGTGCCTGGGTGGGCTAATCCCCACAAAAAAAATACACCAGCTCCACTCACATCCATTGTTATACACTTTCTATACCCATGCTTTCATTATCATACATCTTCTACACCCATTGGTTTACACTCTGCACACCCTCTGCAACCATACATAAACCCATTGTTATACACGTAACATCCATACACCCATTGACATACAACCACTACAGCCAGCCATAGTCATTCACCCATAAGAACATTTTAATCAGCCCCACAGAAAACGAACAGTCCATGGTCGCTTTGGTAGGGGATACTCACCGATCATTGAGGGCAGTGTAGGCTGGCTGGGGAAGCACTAGCAGAAGCACGGCTACCCACGTCACCAGGCCGCTCACCAGGTACATCTTCTAACCTCTTGATTCTGCAGCAAGAGAAGAAGGTGACAGGTGCAGGTTATGACAGAAAGGTGACAGGTGCAGGTTATGACAGAAAGGTGACAGGTGCAGGTTATGACAGAAAGGTGACAGGTGCAGGTTATGACAGAAAGGTGCATGTTATGACAGAATGGTACATGTTATGACAAATGTGACAGGTGCAGGTTATGAAAGAAAGGTGACAGGTGCATGTTATGACAGAAGGTGACAGGTACATGTTATGAATGTTAGAATACTACGCTTCGGTCCGACTTAACCACTGTCTAAGTTGGGCTGAATTTCACATTTGTAGATAAAATAAAGGTCCCTATTACTCCACAAGGGTTTTCCTCCATCAACGTTACAGCATTGTGAATATACTTGACGCTGGTCATAACTTAGTCTTGGAAACCATGGTTACTATTTCAGCGAAAAGTTCTGCCACAACTACTGTATTGCAAAATTCATTTGTGTTGCAATCAAGAACTCACCATAGGCAGAAAACAAAATTGCACAGGGAAAATAAGGCATTTGATGGGCTAATGCATTATATGAGCATAAGAAAAAATGATGTATCTTTGAATGTTAAGTAACCTGAACTGTGACGGACTCCAAAAATCCTCCAACACCACGGGCTGGTGGGTCGTCTGCAGACAAAAAATCACTCGGTGTCTCTGCTAGTGATATCTGTTCCATCTTTCACAACCTGAACACCATCCATCCCCAGTTTTATTTTTTAGATCATACAGTAAAGGTTTCAGTACTTCATGCAAAGAATACTCCTTAGTCAAATTTGTAGGACAAAGGGATACTGTCGGGAGTCCTTAGTCGAGATGACTCGGGATTACGGAAAGTTACTGTGAATATCAGGTATTTTTATTTTATTTTTATTATGAATATCAGGTATTGGTGATTTTAATGGAACTCGTCTAAATCCAGGTGTATTGTATATATTATATTATAATTATATTATTTGGACTATTTTGTAGTAATATGACATGTAGAGTACATTTATTTAGTCGATTTATTTTGATTAGCTAGTTTATGCATAACAGCCATTAGACTTGGTCTTTAGATTCATAGATTGACAATGGCAATGAACTTACTCTTCCTGTATATGTTGAGAAATTCAGAGAGCGACTTCACTCGGCTTGAAGGAATCTCAGAAAAGAATGAACGAGACGTGTGACTTTCAGACTTCAGTTAAAGATTATGACACCAAAAAGGAGGCAATATTACAGAACTATGATTTTGTACCAGTAATGTATAGGCAAGAATTTAGAATACCTTAAAAAAAGATTCTTTACCGTCTTATTCTGAAATTGCAAGGGAGAAGGAAAGATTGTTTAATTGTTGGTTGAGGGAGACTGATCTCAAGGATTGTGATAAATTGTATCAGTTAATATTGACTGAAGAATTTAAGAGACAAAATCCTTAACCTGTTAGATTGTATTTAGATGAGAAATTGCTGTAGAAAAGCTTCAGTAGGTCAAGTGTTGTTTAATTGTAAAGGAGAAGACCCAAAGTGAAAGTTAAACTTAAAACAAAATCAATGCACTCACAAGGAAAACTCACGCACGAACATTACACGGCAAAACAGAATGGTAACTTAATTTAAATTCCTATGAAACATCCTAAACACTATACCTAACAATGATAACAAGAATAACTTACTTGTTGAGTTGAATACAGGTCAGCCACATAATTAAAGAAAATAAATACCCAGACAACACCGAGAGAACAGGGTGAAGCAGCTCCGACACACAGCCCTCGGTGTCAGGAGTAAAACTATCAACCGGCTTTTCCCAACAAGCGGACGGCGGGAATTTAAGGTCCTCTGGTGTTCATTAACGGAACAACCAACAGAAACTAGTCTAATGGCTGTTATGCATAAACTAGCAAATTAAAATAATTCAACTAAATAAATATATTTTACATGTCATATTACTACAAAATAGTGCAAATAATTTAATTAGAATATAATATATACAATACACCTGGATTTACATAGGTTCCATTGAAAGTGATATGCATCACTTATGAAACATAAATTTAGCTGTACAGTATTTTATAATTTTTCTTATAAATACCTCACCTGGCCATAGACGCTGTTTTGGTTATTTTATTTACTCAGAAGCTTAATGATTAGGCACTACTCTGTGAATTAGATTAATTGAAGGCTAAGGCTAATTTTCTTCCTCGTGCAGATCAATATGTTTAGAATCCACGGAGTATTGCAAGAGCAGTTCCACCAACTGGAACAGGTTGAATTGCAACAAGTGCCTCGTGTAATTGCTAGGGATAGGAGTGACTAAATTTTCTTTAAGTATTCTTGTATTCTTTCTTTATCCTAAAATATAACCGATTTTTTAGTCAGTAAATAGACTACTGCCTACAGTAAAGGAGAAAAAGGCAGAATAAAACCAGATTAGCCCTGCATGTAAGGTGTTGTTAAATATAATTTGACGATTTGTGGTCAGCATCCTCGCCTCGCAAGCGAGCAGACCCAAGTAGATCCCGGGCAAGGTGAAACTATGGGCAAGTTTCTTTACGCCATTTGCCTCTGCCACCCCAGCAGTAACTGGGAACCTGGATGTTAATCGAATTGCAGATCGTATACCAGGGTAATGGTTAGCCAGTGGAGTTGTCCAATCTTTCCGGACTATTCCTTGACACTGGGACATGCATGGTTGTTGTGTTGCCGACAGCTTCTACACCTTAACAAATTCACGCCTAGGAGGCCCTTGGGCTGGCCATCCTCGATTTCGAGGGGCTTCCATTATAAATATAATTTTCAACAGCATATTTCCTTTATGAGTTCAAAGTGAAAGGGCATTGGAGATACAAAGAAATTTATAATAAATCTATGGAATATTATCGCACATCCTTAGTTTTGTCCGCGACTTCGTCCAAGAATGGACTGAGCTAGTTAGTGATTTGACTTGTAGGTAAACATAGATAAAAATTGATTTTCAATTACTTGTTCCTTCTGTATTCCCATACTCGTTTAACTTGTCACACTCCTGGGCTCAGCTAAAGGGTAAGCCGCGTTGAACTCATCGGCAACTCGTCCATACTTCCTTTTCCTTTGTAAGACTTTTGTGGTCACTATTCTTGTTCACTACTGCTCTGTGCTCTGCCAGTAGAGCTACTAATATAGTCTTTTGGTCATATGTGAGCGGAGCAAATTTTTCGTGATTAGAAGTCATGCTTCTCCCTCTTTTGTATTAATTTGAGTACATTTGGTCTCTTCAGGGCAGCCAAAATAGAACGCTCAGGGATACAAACCCCTACATTTCGGCGGTCAGGGGTTTGTTAAGAGACCATACCTTGTTAGGGAGGTCACAGAGCAAGAAAATGACGACTGTGAAAGCGAAGAAGTTTGTTTGTACCAATGTTTACCATGTTGGAGATTCATTTGGTTACGATGCTTAACAAAGCACTGTGAAGTCAGCCCAACCCACGGCGATTGTGGGAGGTGGGCTACCCGTAACAGTACAGTATATACCTAACCCAAGCAAAGTCGGTTCTATAATGACAAAGTCTTTAACGAGCACAAGGTTGGCAATCATTATATATAAGTCCAGCTCTCTTTAAATTAGTCAGAAAATTATTCACCAGCCTAATCATCCTCGGCGCCTGACTAATTGTTTCCTGTGCTCACACTTCCTCACACTCAACTTTCATGCCAAGTGTAGAAAACCAATCATGAAATTAGTTGTGAACATACAATGAATCACTTACTGTACACGCTGTCTTCATGAACTCCTTCTCCTTACTAGTGCAGCACAAACACAAGAACGTCCCCACAGTATCGCGTCAACGGGTACGAATTATAGAACACACTAATGAAGCAATCACTAGGCACTACCACAACCACCGCGGGTCACTTAGGCACTGCGAGGTGTTAGGTCGTTGTGCTTCCTATACCCCGACCTGACATGGAGGAGAGAGGGGGGGGGTGGGGGGGAATGTGAGGAGTTAGGTTACATATACCCAGGTTTATGCAAGCTGGATCATATGATTGAGTTGGCTATTGAGTGTATCCACTGATAGCGATTATGTAGAAAAATGATCTGATTTTGGTCCTTAGATGGAAGAAATCGTTAAGAAGGATGAATAAGATGATAAGAGGAGAGAACCAAAGGAGAATAGGTGCCGCAGTTTACATCTTTATAGCATGTCAAGCATAAACTAGGGAATAGTTAATCGTATATAGGGATGAGATAAATGTGATAAAAGAGAAGGAAGTAAACAAAAACAAGAGGAGGTGGAGGAAGGAAAGAGGAAAAGACGAAGAAAGAAAAAGAAAAAAAAACATGAAATAATATTGAAGGAAATAAAAAATCAAATGTCCTTTAACTGGTGAATGAAACTGTAAGCTAGAGACACCCGAGCCGGAAGGAACCTGAGCGGGGTGCAGCACCTCCCCTTGCTGGCGACGCCCCCCAGAACTAACACCCCCACACACACACACACACACACGTTAACCACCACCAGGCACCACCACTTACGACTGTTAATGAAGACACACTATCTCTATTATTTATTTATTACAATAAATTCATCAAATACATTAATGGAATATTTACGTAACGTAGATTAATATAGGTTAGGTTAGGTTAGGGCAGGTTACATTACATTGGGTTAAGTTAAAGTAAGAAGTTGAATTAGGTTAGGTTACACTAAGTCAAATACAATCTAAAACAAAATTTATCACCGTACACAACACAACACAACACAACACAACACAACACAAACTCAATCATGGTTAAGATAATCGGCCACAGATTAACTGATCATAAAAAACCCAATAAACTACGTCAAGAAGAAGAAATTAACAAAAGTGATCTAAAATGAGCAAAAATATACCTCACCACGTGGAACTTTCTATCACTCTGATCAGGAGAGGAGTTCATAGGGTGGGTAAAGTCAACCTAAAGGCATGCAGCTTCTCTTAACTCTATTTCTGTCTTATTTGAGTGTGTGGTAGATTAATGTAAACGTATATACCAAGAGAGGGATGGATGGAGACAGGGTGGTGCAGGATGAGGGTGGTGCAGGATGAGGGTGGTGCAGGATGAGGGTGGTGCAGGGTGAGGGTGGAGCAGGATGAGGGTGGTGCAGGATGAGGGTGGTGCAGGATGAGGGTGGTGCAGGATGAGGGTGGTGTAGAATGAGGGTGGTGCAGGATGAGGGTGGTGTAGGATGAGGGTGGTGCAGGACGAGGGCAAGAGGGACGATAAAACAGTGCTGTAACTCTTTTCTAAATTTACATAATGAAATTGGTGAAGTTTATGTAGGATTTCAGTTGAGATTTTATTCATGTATCTGATAAATTACAAATTTAAAGGTTGTTGTCGTCACCTGGGAATTATTGCACCTGTAAGATCTGCATAAAAGTAACATGGATAATCAGTTTCTTTTTACCTGTATTGTACTTCCAATCATATGATATAAATATGATAAGTGCTTCCATAAGTACTAACGAAGAACACTTATAAAGAATGAAGGTGAATAATTGATAAAGTGAATGGAAATGGAAATTATTCTATAACCTTGTGTAGTATTTCTCAGTTGTATAGGGTTTATAAGTGTATGCCTTGTATGATTCATTTTGTGATATATTTCTCAAATAATACACAAATGAACAATATTATCTGTATATGTTTCTCAATAAGGATAAATTACTGAACATTTTATACCCATTGTTGGTGTATATATTTTGGTGGTATTCAGGTAATAATGAATATTTCTCAGTTATCATGTGAAATATTCCTCATTGTAGTGATATATTCCTCATTTTACATATAACCTTAAGACTCATTATCATTTACACACAGTTACCCCGATCATTTACAAGGTGTCAGTAGTGTTATTTTTCGTTATTTTTCATTTAAGTTGTGGAATATATATCATAAACATAGTTGTAAATAGAGTATATAAGTAAACATTTCTTACATTAACCTAAAAACAAAAAAATTAATCCACAGACACAGGTGAACTAATCAGGTCATTCATGATCTAGAGAAGAACTCATCAATCACATCCATCACGGGGTCATCCTCCTCGTCATCATCTCCTCCTCCTCCTCCACATCCACCTCCTTCCTCATCATCGTCGTAATCCTCGTCTTCGTCTTCCTCCTCGTCGTAGTATTCTTCGTCTTCGTCTTCATCGTCGTCGTCAATCAGGCCCCTTTTGTTCACCTGAGCAGAGTACTTGGCGCTGATCTTGTCCACGTTGTCTTGCGAGTAATCCTAGAATGAAAGTAGATGGATAATAATCTCTCTCTCTCTCTCTCTCTCTCTCTCTCTATCTCATGCAACGGTATATGCAGGTAAACATTACATGGTACTTATGACTGCCATTCATATGACAGTAATAAACATGAAGTCACTCATTTCTTTTGCTGTAGTTTCATCATTCATCAACACTATACAGTTTATATTTGGTTATGACATGTGTCCAGTGTGATACCTATATATAATTACCCTAGATTTAGCATTAATGGATTAGTGAATAGAAAAATAGATACCCATAAAACTTTTTTTATATACTCGTATTTGTTCAAAGAAAACATATAGAGGTATAACTAAAGAAGATTTATTTTCATGATATTTTTGTAGTTAAATAAGTATGTTTCTTTAGTTCTTGTATTATTGAAGGGTGAGTTTAATTGTAGTTTTCACATCATATGCGACACTAGAGACAAACTATAATTTACGTATGTGAGTCACTAATATCAAATGAGAGTCCTGTTCGTGGCATTTCCTTGTAGTCACGCTGCTCACTCACCATAATGTCGTCAAGATAGTCGTGATCCATCAGGGGGTCCTCCACCTGGCTCAGATTGGCAGCTGAAACACATAACCACCACGACACCGCCATCAGCACCAGCGACGTCCTGCAGGAAGACATTTTGATTCAATAGTGTTCCTGTCTTTTTTCTTGTCGAGGTCGAAGTTTCATATGAAGTGATATATCTTTTTTTGTTTACTTTACTAAGAATTAATCATTTGACGTTAATGGTTTTGTTATCCACGAAGGACAGTTTAGTTGTTGAGGTATGATAGATTAATCCTCTAAGGAGAATTGTTCAACCCTTTAAGGATGATGGATCAATCCTTTGGGGACGATATGTTAACTGAAAAATTAGTTAACGTTTGAGGATATTGGATTAAAAGGTCAAATAGTTTTATTACTTCAGGATGATTTTTTAACGCTCTGAGAATTTTGGTTTAACTACTTGAGGATGAGTTAAAAACATCAACCTCAGAGGGTTCAATGGTCTCGTATGAACAATATATCCATCAGTTGTCTATCTTATTATCGTTACTCGTTTCCCGCACTAGTGAAGGGTGGATCATGGGGCAGAGAAACCTCAAAGAAGGAAATAGTTATGGAGAAGGATGAAAAACACGTGTAGAAAGTAACAGGAAAGTGCTAAGGTAAAGAGTTGAAAGAAATATCCACACAGACACTCGCTGTTATCTTGAAAATAGTAGGAAATTCATTCTCTTTAAGTAGAAATATTAATAAATGATCCCTTCAAATTTAACCTACATACTACTACTACTACTACTACTACGTGGCCTCCAGCCTTCCCCAATAGCCACACCTTCGCTACCATTTAATTACCTTAATATTAAATATCCTAATACATAAGTAGCTATCCTATCTGTGTTAAATTAGTTGAGCCGCAGATCTATGCGGCATTCAATGACAGTAGCCTCATAGTCAATATCTGCAGCAGTTGTCGGAGTTGGGGATAGTACGCATCAGGTAGTTCCAGCGATGCTTGACTCCATGGGTGGATGCAGCAAAGGCCGCATATGGCTCTGTGTTAGCAATCTCAGACAGAGCTTGGATTTCACTAACCCTACTACTACTACTACTACTACTACTACTACTACTACTAATAATAATAATAATAATAATAATAATAATAATACTGTAATAATGTAGGAGGTTGAATGACACATTATACTTATGAGACAGAAAGGGACTTATGCCTTATACTAAATCTAATAGCTGCTTTTAAGGCATACCTGTCATGTCTTTATTTACTACAGCATCAATATACTGATTTTAATTTCCTCTAAAAGAATTGGGAAAATAGTTTAAATAGGTTTCCTTAATAAATTTGTGTTCTGTCAATAACACCAAATTTTAAGTAGAAAAGAAGTTTGTCCCACGATGCACTGTAAACCGAGACTATAATTTTATCCCCTGAAACACTGTAAACAAATTCTATTCTTTGATACAGTGTAAACAGTTCTATATCACTTTCACTTATGTCAATAGAGATTAAATCTACACTGACAGAGAGTAAACAAATGAGAGATCCCTTGATCCCATGTAAATAACAATCAACACCTTAAAACAATGTAAACAAAGGCTTGAGATCTATCCCTTAACACTACTCTCTACAAAACACATTTCTTTCACAAGCTGATCAATGCGGCTACATAACACTGATTTTCTGTTGATATTTTGACCCGGAGTTCCAAGCGATAATCTCTCCTTCTCGATATTTTGAAGATTATTATGTAATGCCTATGAAGGTGTTCACAATGGAGGGACACTAAGACGAATATAATTAAGCCCTTATGCCCTGACACACTTTGACTTACCTGAGTGACAACATGTTGATTGCTCTCTCACAGCTGAAACGTCACTGAGGTGTTTTACACCTCAGTGTCTCGTCGCGGTGTTCGAACAAGTGTGTGTGACTACTCCTCCACGCTCCACGAAGGTGTCGGGAAGCTTATCTCCCCCACACGCTGTCGTACTAGCAGAATGAACTTGACACCTGAATGTGAACGCCACTCACAGCTAAGCAAGGACTTGAAGGCTGTTATTGACGGTCAAATTACCCTCCTTTCTTTACAGCCTCCTCCTCTACAGAACACAATTCTCGCGGGGCTCTACTATAGGTTCCTCGTCTTCTGTATGAACGTGGCTGAATACTACGTGGAGGTGAGTTGCGTGGCGGGTCAGGGACGACGATGTTGTGTTGGCGGTACAGGTGTGAGCAGGTGTTATTTGTCCTTACCTGCTCGACCCCACCCCACCTCGCCACACCCCTCACCTCCCACCTACACAAAGGGATAATGACACAAAGGGAGGGAGGAGTAAGGGAGATTAAAGGGAGGTAATAAAAAGGAATGGAAAAGGGGGACGTGATATTTTCTTTAGGGGTTCATAGTGTTGTTATTAATACACAGGATCAACAGATAAATTAAGAGTTGAATTTAGTGTAATCGAGTATATATGATGGCTTAACTTGTCGCTTGGTAGTAAATAATGAATACAAGGAGGGAGGAAAGGGAGGGGGAGGGGATATGGAGAAGGAGGGTAGAAAGGAGGTTGGAAACAGGAAGGGAAGGAACGTGGGAAGGAATGGGAGGGAGCAAAAAAGTGAGAAGGGGTGATATAGGGAGGAAAAATAGAGAAGGGAGATAAAGGGGGGAGATGAAGAAAACCAAATTTGAATGATGATAGGGAGGAGTTGACTGTTTCTTGAGCAGAAGATGGGGAGATAAAATGGGGAGATAACTAGAGGAGGGGGGTGGGAGGGGAGCAAGAGAGGATATAGGGAGGTAAGAGAAAAAAAAGGAAGTGGAGGAATAAGAGAAGAGATACACCATGGAAATAAGTAGACATGAGGGGGGAGAAGAGGGAAAGGGAGGTAAAATGGGGAGAACTGCAAGTGGGGAGATACGGGTAGAAGCTGGGGTAGAAGGGGAGAGAAGGGGAGGTAGAGTAAGAGAAGCCTCCCAGATAACCACAGCCCACAGGTGTTTCAGAGTCATCCCCCCCTTACCAGCGCCAAACACAACACCTGTACCACACCTGCGAGTTGACGTAAACACACACACACATATATACATACACACACACACACACACACACACACATATACACACAAAGAACTTAAATAATCTTCCCTATCTATGGACGTGTTCTTTCATTAAATTATAAAACATGAAATATATCCAGGTACTAAATCAATTTCATAAAACAATATTGAAATTTACTGTAAAAACTAATATAGTTTTTTGTGTGTGTGTTTCCCTGATCATGTTAGTTTATGACAATGGTTTTGTGACGTAGTTTCCGGGGTGTGTGTATGTATGTACAACGTGGCTGACGGTACAGCTGCTCATCACACACACACACACACACACACACACACACACACACATGTATCACTTAATAAGAAAAAAATCACCTGAGCCTTGATGAATAAGTTTCACCTGTATTGACTAAAGCGTTAAGGTATCACACATAATTATACCACCATTAACATGAAGCAAATTATCCAATCCATCAAAAACGTCACCACTAGTATCAAGGGACGTAATCCATCTCTTACTCTGTTCACTGGACCGGACAGGCACTTCTAAAACACCTACTTACAACTGCCTATCTTGATATACGTGAAGTGTATGCTAATATCACCCTATGACTTGGTGTAGAGAGATAAACATACCATCGTAACACACCAATTAATTATCGTAATGGTTACCTTATATGTCTTAACGATCCTGCATGCCACTTTAACGATTATGACCAACCTTGATGTAGGAGGTCATTAACTCTGCATCGTGGTCAGTAGGCCCTCAGACAGTCGCCTTCTTCGTTATCACCTACAGGAGCACACTCAGCCCCAGACAACACAGAGGTATGCAAGGAATTATTATTTTGCCGTTTATGAATATAGTTTTAGTGTGTTTGGGTCAGGTTTATCTAGTGTTGTGTTTGTTCAGTATATTTGCCTGTATAATGAGGTTTGTTCAGTATATCTGTCTGTATAATGAGGTTTGTTCAGTATATGAGTCTTTATAATGAGGTTTGTTCAGTATATGTGTCTGTATAATGAGGTTTGTTCAGTATATCTGTCTGTATAATGAGGTTTGTTCAGTATATGTGTCTTTATAATGAGGTTTGTTCAGTATATGTCTGTATAATGGGGTTTGTTCAGTATATGCCTTTATAATGAGGTTTGTTCAGTACATGTCTGTATAATGAGGTTTGTTCAGTATAACCAGGTAAAGTTGTCATCTATTCATTCATCTATACATCTATACATCTACAGTATACATCAATACATCTATACATCTATACATCATCACGTTTGAGTGTCATGTGAGGGATGGGTAGACGTTATGTATTGTATAGACTCTGACAATAAGTCATCCCGATGCTTTATAAATATACGATGATATATTACAGAGGGACTACTGTATATAGCAAAAGGGTAGATCACTATAGTAAATTATATATCCTTTCACTTCACAATACATATAATATACCAGGGTAAAACACACACACACACACAAACAAACAAACACACACACACACACACACACACACACACACACATGACAATAAAATGAACACGGAAATTTGAAGAAAAGTTTTATGGAATATATATTATATAAATTACAAAATATAATAATATACTAAATAAATATCAATGAAAACAGAATTAGATGAATAAAATACAAGTTATATTTGAACATTTAATATCTAACTAAACGAGAAAAAAAATATTCGCAAGATATAAATGAAGTGAATTATTACGACAAGTTAGACAGGTAGAAGATTTACAACAGGTGAGACGGTAATTAATCTTAATGAGTGAAGTAATTATCATTATCACGGGACTCATGTTTTGCGTTCAAGATTAATATTTGATTTCATGTACTTTTAAGATCAAGTTAAATTAGGTTGAGATAGGATAGGATAGGATAGGATAGGATAGGATAGGATAGGATAGGTTAGGTTACGTTAGGTTAGGCTAAATTGTGAGTGTTACGGTCATAATTGGAGTCATTACCTGTTTACGGAAGGTGAGAGGTTAACAAGGTGAGCAAGGTGTATCGAGGACATACTCATTTATCAAGTCAAAATTAATCAAATAATTTATTCAGAAGCAACAGAAACAACAGGTAGAGGTAAAGATACAAGTACAGATTCACAGGTATCGTACAGGTACATTTACAAGCACTAATACAATCACAGATACAGGTACGTATACAGGTAAAAATACAGGCTCAGATACAGGAATATATGTACAGGTGTACACTGTAAGTACAGATACAGGTACAATACAATTACTGTAATGATCACTGTAGCTTTTATTAGTTCTTCTTATCAGGTATAAATTATATTTGGCACATACACTTGACGGTCGCCTGGCAGATAGTGTGTAACATGTAGATGGTGGAGAGTAGACCGGTGACTTATTCTCCCGTCAGGACGGTGTGTGTGTCTAAGGTTGGGTGTGTGATAATTGACGATGAGATTCTCTTTCTTATGTTTTTTTTAACTTCTCTCTCTCCCTTTCTTGTTTAGTCCGTGTCTGGCCTCGGGGTTCTTCTCCTGGCCATAAGACTTCGATTGTGGTTCCAGAAGGCGGCGGCCTCCATTTCCCTCATGTCCTCGTCCTTCACCTCCTTCTCCTGCTGCTCTCCGTTGTGGCAGAGGAGGAGGAATGGAACCTTCAAATAGTGTAGCATCATTTTGCCGCAACACACTACGTAATCTAGTTTCGGTCTCTGAGAGCCCTTAATCCCCCTGAAGTTACAGAGGATGAGACTGAGGTCTACGATGAAAACAATCATGATGAAGTTGAGGATGCTAAGCACAGTGATGATGAAGGACCAATAATCGAAGGTGAATTTTGGCCCCTGGAAACACTTCTCATCAGAAAAGTACTTCAGGTACTTCAATGGTATTTTCTCCTGCAGGAGGAAGACATTTTTTTAAATGAGATTTAATGGCGAGTTCAAAAAGGGTTTTATTGAATGGAATTTAATGCCGTGTTAAAAGAAGAGAGAATTTATTACTTACTTAATGAGTTGGGAATTTTTGATGAGGTTTGTCATATGCATAGTTAGGGATGAGAGAATCCTTGAAGGGAAATTAATGCCAAGTTTCTGATAGGTATTATTTTCTTAAAGGGATTGTGAGATTACAATACTTAGTTCCGGAAGAGAGAATTATTTAATAGAATTTAATTCTGTAAATGAAGACAGATAATCATATCCCCATCCACTTAAAGTCAAAACCGAGCTTGGTCCACAAGGGTAGGATAAGTTATCCCTCCCATGTGTGATATATGACACAGGAGCAGACTCATTGATGTTAGCTACCACGTCAGTATGTATGTAAGTGTGTATCAAACTAAGCTCGTGGATGACTTGGTCAAGCAGGATTTAGTCCTAATGGTTTCGAGTCCCATTTTGGAATATGTTAGGACTGTTTAATAATACTTACGTTATTGGTTTCATTTATGCAAACTGTATCCTTTAGGTCCGGGAAGGTCTCAGGTGCATAGAAGGATAGGAAGATGTCCTGTTAAGGTGATAAAATTAGAGGCTTATACGTTGAGACTTAAAGGGAACGATATTTGACTATATATATATATATACAGGTATATATATATATATATATATATATATATATATATATATATATATATATATATATATATATATATATATATATATATATATATATATATATATATATATATATACTAATTATCTCGTTATAGGCGGAAGGGGAACTCATCCATCCCCTTCCTCCTCCTCCCCCCTTAGAATATTAACTCCGGGATGAACTTAATATATTTTGCACTGTGTTATTATAGGCTTCATACACAGTGAACTCTGTCAAATTAAACAGCAATTCTTATCTCTATCCTGCGTTGTCTATTACTGCGAAAAAAAACTCAAATCCCTTCACTCACGAATAACTGATGCATTTTGCAGCCACAGCGCAGGGGGTTTCCCTTCAGCTCGAGGGCGACTTTCTTCCTTTTCAGCAAAATCGTGAAGGCGTCTATGTTCAGCTGTAGGCAAGAGCTGTTGTATAGATTTCTGAGGTGTGAATATCACAGGTGTTACAGATGTCACAAGAGCCATGTTGTCAGCATGACTGGTGTCAGAGCATAAATATTATATGAGTCAGAGTCAAAGTTACAGGTTAGAAAGTAATACTTGTTCGGTTAATTAACTACTGTCATCATTAAGTATAGATGCTCTTGTGTGCAACATTATGTACCCAGAGGTATTGTGTGTGTGTGTGTGTGTGTCGTAAGGGAAGACCTACACATACCTCTTACCTCTTCTATTTTGTTATTCTGAAGGAAGATCTGTTGGAGCATGGGAAACCTGCTATCCTCCAGGTAAGGGATGCTGTCGAAGTCATTCCCCGAGAGGTAGAGAACGTTGAGATTGTTCTGGTCCTCCAGGAGGTCAAGTAACTTGTCTATCAACCTCAGCTGAGGACAAATTAAGACTCTGTGAGGTTAGGTCTAAGATACAGCAGACTGATTTTAAAAGAGTTTCTTTTTTTAAGGTGATAAAGAAAGGTCTTGGTTAACCTATAGATAGGTTAATTGCGTTACTTTAGGTTCCGTTAGGTTACGTTGCAAAATTTAAACATTCTCTAAAGTGGAAGCTTAATTCTAGATTTGTTTATAAAAAAGTTACAATACTTTGAATTCACTAACCTGACAGAAACTCAAAACTACATTTCTTCTAAATTTTGCCACACAGAAAGCAAATTATATATATTCTTTGAAGATTTTACTTTTACTTTTACTTTAACATAAGTACAACAAGGATAATAATAATATAAGCGCTCTGATAAAAAAAAATATATACAGAATTTTATTATTTAATGGTAAAGGTGATGGCCAGAGAACAACCCCCCCCTTCCCCAAATCCAGAGTGATGGAATGAGGGATGGTCTTTCAAGAGAGCTTTAACACACCCTAGTTGACCAATCCCTGGGCCTGCACTCAACCACCTTCACTTCTCCATATGTAAAGTTAAGTACTATCCCGAACCAACGACTATTGGGACAAGAGACGAGCTGCGTAACCACTCGGTCGCCACACACACTACACGTTCATAATGGAACAAAAACAATGTAAATGGTACAGCTTTGTGTGTTTTTCTGTCTCTCTGTCAATAGGTTGGTTCCCACACGACAGCGTTCCTTCTTCGCACCACCTTGCCTTCAACAGACTCTACCACGGAGTTATCATATACTGGTACTGGAGGTCAAGATGTCGAAGATGTCTTTGGGGTTTATCAGAACCTGTAATGTACACAGGTAAATCAGTGTCAACAATTTTCACCTCACAACACCGTCGTGTCAGGATTTTGATTAAAAGTTTTCTGGGACCCTTGTGTGGGCGGGCTGCCCTAACCCATCAGGCCCTTAGTGATGGGCGTGCGACCTTGAGCTATAAGTGAGTAGCTAAGATTTGGCAGGCCCGGCCCAAGGGCCACCTAGGCGTGAATTTGTTAAAGTGTAGAAGCTGAAGCAAAAACACAACAACCACACCCCGAGTTAACGAGTTTCATGACCCAGTGTCAAGGAATAGTCCGAGAAGACCGGACAACTCGACAACTGCACTGGCGAACCATTATCCCGGAACACGATCTGCAAATCGATTAACATCCAGGTTCCCAATTATTGCTGGGTAGACAGAGGCAAATGGCGTAAAGAAACTTGCCCATAGTTTCACTCTGCCCAGGTATCGAACCCTTGGATACGCTCCCTTGCGAGGCGAACATGCTGACCATTACACCACAGGTCGTCTAGTTAATAGCTGCCTCACTGAATTTGGTTGTCCGGGTTCGAATCCCGGCACCCAGATGTGACTTCTTAGGGTGTTCTGTGTGTCGTTTGAGGTGTCCCTGTACGATACCTAACCTAATCCAACCTAAATTAACTTATCTTAATTTAACCTGAGCTAACTTAACTTAACCTATATTACCAAAACATAACTTCGCCTAACTACCTAAACCTAACTAAATCTAACTTAACCAAACTAAACAGAAAAAAACTAAACAGAACCGAACTAAACCTAACCTAACCTATAGTTTAACCTAACATGACCTTACTGGAATCTAACCGAACCCAACCTAGGTAGATACCAAGTCACACGCTACCTTGTTATTCTCTAAGGAAAGACTGGTGATGTTCTTGGGCAGCTCGACTAAAGTGGTGTCTGTCAGGTTGGCATCGTTACACTTCACGACCTTCTTGGTAATCTCTCCTCCTTTTTTGAACCACAAGCTCTGACTACACACCTGCAGGTATTCCTCCATACCCTGCAATGTTGATGAAATAGATTAGTATGAGTTTATTCATTGATGTAATAAACTTAACGTGAATTTATTCATTGATGTAATAAACTTAACGTGAATTTATTCATTGATGTAATAAACTTAACGTGAATTTATTCATTGATGTAATAAACTTAACGTGAATTTATTCATTTCTCTTGGATTTGGTCCCATTAGTCTTGAATTTAATTAAAGCAGGTAAATTAGTTGAACTGGGACCCATTGAGGATTGAGCAAATTAGAACAGAGCGATTATTGCAATTAGGACTTATTAAAAATTAGACCCATTTGAACGGCGCCATCTGTTACAACTGGGGGCTCGTTATAACAGGGTATCTTGTAGAACAGGAGCCAATTGGACCAAAGCGCTTATTAGGCCTTTGGGAGGGAGGAGGGGCAGGGGAGAGGGAGAGAAAGACCGTGGATGGGAGATAGGAAAGGGAGGGGAGGAAACGTGGAAAGGGAAGGGGAAATTGGTACAGGGTAGTGAGGTAGGTAAAGGAGGGGAGGCAGGGGAGAGAAGAGATGAAGGCAGGGGAGAGAAGAGATGAAGGCAGGGGAGAGAAGAGATGAAGGCAGGGGGGAGAGAGATGAAGGCAGGAGAGAGATGAAGGCAGGGGAGAGAAGAGATGAAGGCAGGGGAGAGAGATGAAGGCAGGGGGAGATGAAGGCAGGGGAGAGAGAGATGAAGGCAGGGAGAGAGAAGATGAAGGCAGGGGAAGAGAGAGATGAAGGCAGGGAGAGAGATGAAGAGATGAAGGCAGGGAGAGAGATGAAGGCAGGGGAGAGAAGAGATGAAGGCAGGGAGAGAGATGAAGGCAGGGAGAGGAGATGAAGGCAGGGGAGAGAGATGAAGGCAGGGAGAAAGAGATGAAGGCAGAGGAGAGATGAAGGCAGGGAATGATGTGAAGGCAGGTGAATGAAGGCAGGCCATTGAATGGAATGAAACAAAATAACCCATTTGAACAGGTCACTATACCAAACAGATAAACATATAGACAGACTAATAAACAAACACCATTGGTACTTACTATATATTGCTTCACCAAATGGAGTCCCTCTTCAAATTTACACAACTTGTAGTTATTGTACAGATCTCCTTCAATCTCACACCATACGTCCTCACATATCGCCTTGCTATAATCCAGCTCCATCTCCTTACCAAACAGCATCAGCCAACTCAGGTCCATGGTGCATAACCACGATTTTCCTGCCATCAATGTTGTGAGTTTTTATCTTGTGTTTATTTTTTTAACTTTTTTTTTCACCTGGATATCTCTTTTTATCTTTCTTTCACCTTTCCCTTTCACTCCTCTCTTCTCTATCTATCTATCTGTCTGTCTTTCTTTATCTAGTAGTATATCCATCCATCCATCCATCCATCCATCCATCCATCCATACAGCCATCCATCCATCCATCCATCCATCCATCCATACAGCCATCCATCCATCCATCCATCCATCGGGAAGATACGCCAAACGACCCATGCTTTTTCTTTTCCTTTTCCCCCTCCACTTTCGTCTTCCCTTCCTTCCTTTCCTATCCGTTTCCTTCCTTCTCTTCCTTTCTATCCGATTCATTCCTTCTCTTCCTTTCTATCCGATTCCTTCCTTGTCTTCCTTGTCTTCCGTTTCCATTCCTTCTTTTCCTTTCCGTTTCCCTTCCTATTCATTCCACTCCCTTCCTTTCTGTTTCCCCTCCTTCTCTTCCTTCCCTTCTGTTTCCCTTCCTTCTCTTTCTTCCCTTCTGTTTCCCTTCCTTCCCTCCCTCCCTTCCTTTCCGTTTCCCCTCCTTCTCTTCCTTCCTTCCTTTCCTTTTCCCTCTTCGGTGTTCAGGTACGACCCTGGAAACACTACGAGGTAAACTATATACAGATCAGCTGATACACCAAACACGTAAACAATCGAGACTCCGGCCACTCGAGGAATGTAAACAACGGAGCTGGAGGTCAGGTAGACAAACAAACAAGTGGTTATTCTTGTAGGTGAGATGGAGGTCATGTAGGTAAACAAACATGAGGTTATTTTTTATGTAGAATATGCAAACCTGGGAGGTGTGTGTGTGTGTGTGTGTGTGTGTGTGTGTGTGTGTGTGGGTGTGTGTGTGTGTGTGTCACTATTAGTTTAAGTTTACATGATCAGCTGATATGTACTCATCTCGCCATTATCCCCCACCACTTTCCACACTGCTACTCCTCGTTCTATTAATTTCGCAGGTTTTCTTTCTCCCCCATTCACAATATAATTCACAGTTCTCGCTTACTCTCTTACCATTCATCGCTTAAACATACTCTCGCTAACTATCCAATTTATCATTCTCAGATACCATTTACCTTTCTCTACATCAGGTCACCATTTCATTTCATTTGATTAACATGTACCTGATTTTATGCCAGGTAGCACATCACATAATACATTGGTTCCCTCCAATGATTTAAGTTGCTCTTCTTCAAACTTAAATCATTGATGGTCCTAAGATATCACATTGTAGGGCCGCGATAGCTGCATGGGCATTCCTTCTATAACTTATTAATTAAGTTTAATGACATCTCCTGTTTTATTATGTAAAAACTAATTGATTAAAGATATACGTTCTTTCTTTTTTATATTCTACTATAATTAGTCAAGTTCTAATGTCAAGTTATGTTTTTGTGTCATGATAACTTTATTAGTTATGTGTCATCTTTTAATATGCTATTATTAAATAATTAAGGTCTATATATCTCTCTCAAGGTCCAGTAGGACCCAATCTTAAGATTTAGGTTAAGGGTGAGGCGCATTAGGACCGGAATCGATTAGGGTTTGGGTCTACTAAGAACGGTGCCCATTAGAATTGGGGACCATTAACACATGGGCCTATTAGAACTGGGGTGAAGTCCACTACACATGCAACCCTTTCATACTATACATACCTTTCAATACGAGCTTCTTCAGTCTGCAGGTACGGATGATGTCTTGGTCTAGGTGGTAACCCTTGTTTACGACGAGGGTCTGGACGAGGCAGTGTCCACCCTTCGTCGCAGTGAGTCCCGTCACCCCTTCGTCGTTACTACCGATAACCAGCTCCGTCGTCTTCGCTTGCGTGATGTCGTAGTACAAGGCCCCCTCCTTGAAGATGGTGGACAGGTCGGGCGTCTGTGTCGATGTTGCTGACGATGTTTTCAATGTGGGTGATTGAGATGTTGTAAGTGTCTGTGGAGGAGATGGTGTAGGTGTTGATGATTTGAGTGTCATGGGGTTACTAAGGTACTTGTCAGAGTTCTGGTTGGTGTTGCTTACAGTGGCAGAAGAATCTTCCCCCTGAGGGTTCATATCTACTGCGAAATTCCAGAAAGGTTCTCCCGACGATGGTAACGCGTCCAAGTTTTCATCATCACTAAAGTTGACCTCTTCAGTAGATGGTGATAATTTCATTTCCATCCCCTCATCATCATCTGTGACAGCGATCATCTCACCATCAGTTACCACAGTGGAAAGGTTATTATCACCATCATCAGTTACCACAGTGGAAAGGTTATTATCACCATCATTAGTTACCACAGTAGAAAGGTTATTATCACCATCATCAGTTACCACAGTGGAAAGGTTATTATCACCATCATCAGTTACCGCAGTGGAAAGATTATTATCACCATCATTAGTTACCACAGTAGAAAGGTTATTATCACCATCATCTGTTACAACTAAGGGAAGCAGAGAAGCAGCCGAACACACCAGTACCACAATAAACAAATTACAGTTGGATTTCATGATTACCACAACACGTAATTCTTAACCCTTTGTGCCGACAGGTCGTAAAATTATCCACCTGACTTTCACTGAATTTCATGAGGATTATATTTTGAGTAGTTGTTTTTCTGAACCTACCCAATGCTTCTCCAGTCGTCTCTCACCCTCTGACCGCTATCTCTCTCTCTTTCCCTCTCTCTCTCTCTCTCTATCCAGGTCACTTGCGCAATCAACACACTTCCGGTCGACATCCAGCGATAAGTGAAGAAGACCCTGTAAACATGTGACAAGAAAAATGTAAACACTATTCTATTTTTATCAAACCTAAATTATATTATCCTTATCTAATCAGTAACGGGAGATGAGTAAAGCGTTGATAGCTACGAGGTGTGATGTGTGTGTGTGTGTGTGTGTGTGTGTGTTCCCTCTCTACCTCTCTAGTTCGTTCCATCACCTAATCATTGTAGATTAAATTGGGCTCTAGTCTTCAAGTGACCCAGTCTAACCCAATCATTGATTTCAGTTCCATTAGGATTAATAGCCCCATTAGATCTAGAACCCATTAATCAACCATTATGAATTGAACCCCTATCCTAATGGTCAATACAGGTCCACTTAGGTATTGGGGCCAATCAGGACTGGGTGGGGGGGGGGGGCTATTTGTCCAGATTCCCCTCTTAAGCACATCTCAACCGCATAAAAAAAACATCCCTCAAAGCTTTCGTTCGCTTAAGGATTTCTATTTCAACACCTCCTTCATCCTCTCGACCCCTTGAAAACATCTCACGTGAGAGTAGCATGAAGGACATCACTCACCTCCTCCTTCTGCAGTCCTACATAACAAAATATTTCTTATCTGTTTTTAAATTACACGACTTTTTTTTCCTATCAAGAGTATTGTTATTTGTTCACTATATTGCTGCGTGTTAAAAAAAAATACTGTATGAATCTTAATATTATGTGTTCAATAAACGTACTTAGTTCACCATTACCTTACATGTTCAAAAGTATTGTAATGTGATATGTTCAATTCAATCTAAAGGGGCTCACTTCAACGTACAGGGACTCACTTCAACACACAGAACTCACTTCAACGTACAAGGGCTCACTTCAACGTACAGGGGCTCACTTCAACGTACAGGGACTCACTTCAACGTACAGGGACTCACTTCAGCGTACAGGGACTCACTTCAACACACAGGGACTCACTTCAACACACAGGAACTCACTTCACAATGGGAAACACGTCCTCGCTTTAGTATTCCTTTGACGTTATCATAAAAAAACTATTGATAACCATTTCCTGTCTGTGTGGATTACCCTACAACAGGCTACCCCCCCCTCTCTCTCTCTCTCTCTCTCTCTCTCTCTCTCTCTCTCTCTCTTTTAAATTCTCTGTTCTCTGTGTGCTAGTTAATATCGGTCTTCCTTTCTATGCAGGTTCGAATGAGAGAGATATGTATATAAGTGAGTGCGTGCGCGTGTCCCCAGTGCCCTTCCACCTCACACGAAAAACATTGTATCAATTCTGGTAACATGGTCATTATGCCACAAGGCGAAAGTCTAAGACGGCCTCGCGTGGATGTCATTGATGATATGTCTGTCTGTTCAGTACTTCTCCAGTCGTCTCGTCCATTACCCTGATAATTCCCCCCCCCCCCCCCCCCCCCCCCCCACCCACAGGGAAGGACGGTCAGTTCCTTTTTTGTTATTATTATGAGGAGTATTTGTAGTGCAGGACTTGTAGTCTTATCAGAAATAGTGTTAATAGTTCGTGTTATTATTATTATTATTATTATTATTATTATTATTATTATTATTATTATTATTATTATTATTATTATTATTATCATTAATACAAGACAACGGTCTTCATCCCTACAACAAAACTCAAGAACGTCTTATAACCTTGGTAATGGCCAGGGTGTAAAGTTACGTGTATGTGAATAGCAAAGATTGGACCTGACAGTCACACTACAGCACAAACACAATACAGCACAATTACAGTGCAGCACAACCACAGTACACCACAGTCTCAGCACTTCACAGCACAGCCGCAAACGCAGTTCCTCACTGGCACTGACTACCGACGTGGAGGTATAGGTCTCGCCTGGGTAGTCTGTGGTCACTACCACAGTTTGGGCTGTGCCCCATGGTCAACCCGGGGTACGAGTACACTCACAAAGCCACAGCAACTCACAGCGAAGGAGTACTGACGCAGAAGAGGCTGTAGTGACTTGATGGTGTAGCCTCGCCTGCCCAGCCTTGGTCACTAGACTGCCAGAGTGGCGACGCTCCCTTGCGGCACTGGCACTGTATCCTGCCTGGCCCTCCCTGCGTCCACTGTTCTTATCCACACTTACAAAGGCTCTGTCGATATGCACTCACACACTACCTTATAATAACTGATACCTCTACAGTTTATTAATACGAAGTATAAGAAACCTTTAAGAAAATAATTATAATAACGATATTTGTTAGTAAATTGGAACCTTGTGTTAGTTGGTAGACCAACAACTTACTGATACCGGCTGGGAGTAATCACGCTAGAACGGAAACGCTTCCCACAGCGTAATTATTTTGAGGCATGTGAGTCAACCGCACGCTCTCCTCCCTCTTGTAACCTAAACTGTGGCGCTAACCTTTCATCCCCACGTGTAAACAGTAGCTTGGTGGAGCTGCAACACGGAACCCTGACTGTGGTTATACCTAAGGGGGGGGGGGTAGGAGGGCGTAGTGGGTGTTGATTTTACCTAAGCCTCCATACGCGTCTTCCCATTAAACTGTGGACACTACTTCTGTTGGTAGTGAAGCGTCCTCCGTCTGTTCATGTGTGTGTGTGTGTGTGTGTGTGTATATCTGTGCGTGTGTATCTATGTGTGCGTGTGTATCTGTGCGCGTGTATCTGTGTGTGTGTGTGTGTGTGTATCTGTGCGTGTGTATCTGTGTGAGCGTGTGTGTGTGTGTGTTTTCCCGGGAATCTTGTGAATGCGGTAACAAGACCTGGAAAGTGCTCGATAATTCCACCTGGGAACCCTTAGACTTTGTGATCAACTTATTATTACTCCAGTGATCAAACGATGGAGTCATTTTGTAGTATCTCAAAACGGAGACAGAAGGATCACCCTAAATTAACCGTACAGTACCTACAGCCGATAACAAGATACCCTAAACGAGGATGTCATACGTCCACGGATTCTTTGATAGATGAGAATAAAATAACATATACATCTAGCGCCAACAAATATCATCCATATAATTTCCACTAGATTCCAATAGTTATATTTTTCCTTATGTATCAACGTATAATATCATCATCAAACTGTTTACTAATGATGTAAACTCCATTGTAAACCACGGCAACACAACATCTTCATCAAGTTAGTGCAGTAAGTAAGTAAGTGGAATAAGTAATACGTCGCACTGATAAATGTTTTTTTTTGTGGGTTTAAGTAACTCCTTGATTGCTGGGTCGTCAGTACCAGGAAGAAAGATGCAGTACAAAGAAACACTTGTTGCTTGCGAAGTCTGGTTGGCTGTGGTCACCCATCCTCAGGTGGTTCTTCTCTCTCGTTGGTTCATGGGGCGTTGTTTTTTTTTCTCTTCTCTGTGGCCGGTAAGACACAGTAGGTCACGGAGTATAGTGAATAGTGGAGCCCCGACCACATCTTTATCAGTTTATCCACAACATGCTTGTATGCATTATACCTCAAGAACGGACAGACCTTTGGTATAAACTTGGTACAAATATTTATCGTGATAACCACCAGTGATGGTATATTGTGGAGGTCAAAGGTCAAGGTCACTGCTTGTGTGTGTGTGTGTGTGTGTGTGTGTGTGTGTGTGTGTGTGATATAATTCAGCTGAATTTAACATGTTAATGAGTTGGATCATACTATTAACTGGAATTATTCATCCATAATATACAAATTCAACTGTAGTTTGGGAAGAAAAATGGTAGTTTGCTTTGAATGAAAAGATTCTAAATTCTACATCTCTAAACGACTGTCCCCTGACTTAATCACGTCGGTGGCTGCTCATAAGACCTTAACTGATAGCTCAAGACCAAACATTCGCCGCAGTCAGTCGCTTAAACACGTCACTTACTGTCATTTGACGTCGTTATAAGACCTCCACCTGTAATCGTTCTTGTTACACTGCTGAAGAGGACCGTAGGTTACGTTCTAATTATACAGTGGGACTTCAGTGTTATGATTTATGTGGTATCACTGTTGACACACGAAGCTAAATCGAATTTACTGAGTTTCTCCTCTCTTACTTCATCCATCTTCTGTGTTGACTAACAAATGGCGTCACAGTGATAGCGGTAACATTTATAGAATTATCATGCAATAACTCTCTTCAATATTTACCTTACATTACCTTATTTACCTACTGGCCACCCACTAGAGGTGGCCACACCGAGGGAAGGAGGCCATTGGCTTGTGTAGGATCCCTCCGTTGTTCTTGATAATTTTGCCAAGGGTTATTTCTAAACCCAGTACTGTTCTTGATTCAACAACTTGGGGATAGTAGAGTGTTCTATACTTTATCTTATTCGCCACTTGTCAGCTTGTCTTTGTCACGTCTCTCTTTCGTACTGTTGGCAAGTACTGGACATGTACTGTACTGGCTTCAGAATATATCTGCACCTTTTCCTCCGTGATAATTATTGCAGATAGAATGGTTACTGTTGATGATATTTCGTTTTCTCTTATTTTCCTGTCATTTCAACGCCATTTTGGACGCCTTCTTGTGGTTCTAAATTACTAGATACTGTGGGGTATGTGATGATTGGTTCACACTCAGGATGGGATGGAGAAGGAAACTCACAATGTGCTCTCTGTATACATGTTGTATTGGATGTACAATGCAGCTTGGTGCTGGGAAGTGGCAGCGTGGTTACAAGCGTGATGTAGAGAGAGTTGGTTGGTGAGGATGCTCAGAGGAGGACAGCTTGTGGGTCGCCATGCTCGCCGGCGGGAGCGAGGGCCGCCAGGCAGCGGCGGAGGAGGAGGTGTAGCTTGCTGCAGCTGTAGCTTGAAGAAGAGAATTGTCACCGTTGTTGTTGTTGTTGAGATTGTCGGACCGTAGTCCGACACGGGCCTTTGCCTATAGGCGGCCCGTTTGGTGGTTCCGGCTGGAGCTCCAAGAGCAGCCAGACCGGATTGGGATTGGAGGTGGTCCCACCTGCAGATTGGAAGGATACTGCAGGTTGCAAGTGTGAGCGGACCCCCGATCAGTGGACGCTTACCACCAACCCCCACTCTTGGACGTGGTCAGTTTCGGAGTGGCGCGCCCCCCGAACTGGGGTCCGCACTTGCTGGGAGAGGATACTTTCTAAGCTATCTGGGTGGTGGGTATCGTGTGATGACCCGGAGTAGGTGGTGAATGTGGTCTGTTTGGGCCTTTCGGGTTAGAGTGGCCGCTGGTGTTGCGTGTGTTTCTTGTGAGATTTGAGTTCTGTTTCGGAGGCTTTGTGTGACTTCGCAGTCGAGGAGATAGTGTTCAAGTGGGTTGGCTGCTGGCTCCTGACAGTAGGTGCATTCCATGACGTCATTTCCGATCATCTGCCAGGAGCACTTGTACCCTAGTCGTAGTCGATGAAGGCTGACTTGGGTTTGTCTTGGAGTTTTCTTGTCAGCGAAAGGTGGTTCCCCTTTTGTGGCCGCCAGGTACCATTTGGCTGATTGGGAACCAGCGTTGAATGCGTGAAGGAAGCTCTTTTTGATGTGGAGCTTGCTAGTCTTTCTGAGGTGATTCTTGATCTGTTGCACGCTTGCTGGAACTTGGATGTGTACGCTACTAGAACGTGTGGCTGCCTTGGCTGCTTCGTCTGCCACGTCGTTTCCTCCGATCCCTACATGACTGGGAATCCAGTGTAAGACGACTGGGCGGTTTTGGCTTTGGAGTTCCTGTAGCTGTGCGAGGATCGAAGTAATGATGTGGACGTTGTCTCTTGGTTGACTGTGTTGCAGCGCCTGCATGGCCGATTTCGAGTCCGTGTGAATTATGATGGACTTGTTGTGTTGTGTTGCAGCGTGTTGTAGGGCCTTTGAGATTGCTACCAGCTCTGTTTGTAGGGTGGAGCAGTCATTGGAAAGTCTCCATCGGAGGGTCTGACCTTGGGTGTAGAAGGCCGCTCCGGATCTATGATGTTTTGGGTCCACCGAGCCGTCTGTGAAGTATGATGCTGCATCAGCCGGTGTCTCGGTGGCTATGGCTTCGAGAGTTATTTTTTTGAGGTCCTCCTTCTGGAGGTTGGCTTTACTATCGCCTAGGTCGGTAATTTTGAATGTGGCTGGTGGAGGGCTCCATGGTGGAGGAACAACGTAACCATTGTCTCGTGTGTCTTGGTTGTTCTTGACGAGTGTTTCTGCTTGCAGGTGTCGGATGACCTCGCTTGCCTCGTGCGACCAGGTGGCCCCTCGCACTCTGTGGTCGAGGTGGAGGGAGGCCCTGATTCGAATTTTGGCAACTGTGGGCTTATCTTATCTACAGATTTTGGCGAGGAGACCGGCTGTCACCTGCTTGACTCGTACTGCCAGGGGTGGTAGTTCGGTTTCCATTTGCAAATTGCAAATTCTGGTCCACATGGGTGCTCCGAGCATGGTCCTGAGAGCATTATTTTGGATTACTTCTAGCTTGGCTATTTGGTCTTCTCTCAGTCCAATGAGTGCTGGAGCACTGTAATCTACCAGCGATCTGATGGCGGCCGTGTAGTAGGCTTTGAGCACATGAAGGTTTGCTCCTGCGGTTGTGCTGGTGAGCGACCTCATTATATTGTGTCTGCTCTTCGTCCTGTGCCTGAGATACTCGAGTTGCGGCTTGAAGGTGAGTTTCTGGTCAAACCAGATTCCAAGACACTGGTGGGTGTTGGTCCAGACTACCGGCGTGTTTTGTATGGAGAGCGTCTTGTCTGGTGTGCCTGTGCAGATGGCCATCGCTTTCGACTTGGCTGGATTTATCTTGAGTCCAAGTCAGGTCTTAAATAGCGGGGGGGTAGGCGTGGCTTAGTAGTTGACCTCCGTGATGTATGGCGGCGCTGGTTGACCCAGACCACGAGGCACACACTCTGGAATTCGCGGGGTCGGCTACTCAGCGACAAACAGCGTTTGCAGGGGAGAAATCCACTACAATACCATTTAAAAAGTTATCGTAAGAATGTCTGAAACTGGGACAATCGATTCTCAAAGGTTCGTACGTTAATTGTCCCCTTAGTTGGAAATCTGTGAAACGTTTCTAATTCCATGTAACTAAGATATAAATAATAATAATATTAATAATAATATCCTCCCTTGCCAGTGTGAATTTGTACTGGTAGGGATCTCTTTGAGCCGAATTTTCCTCGTAAGTGAAGATGTAATTCACACAGAGAGAGAGTTAAATATCTCATTATTTTTTAAAGTTGTTGGACTAGTGTATTACTGGTCTTGTTACGCACTCAAAGGCCTTCGGTGTTCAAGTACAGTAATAACATTATAGCAACAACAGGTAGTAATTTACCGAACTCAGTGACTTATGGTACAAGAATTACGTCAACCATGGTATCGAAATCATGCTGAGATATATGATAGATAGATAGATATATAGATAGACATTTATTCAGTAAAATCGCCATACAAGATTACATTGATTCAAGCATATACATGAGGTCCTTGAGATAAGTACGACCTGGTGAGCTCTCAAAGACCTTGTGAGCTTCCGGTTCTGTTGAGTTCCAAGTCCTTGCAAGCTCCACGTCCAGGTTCAGTTAAATTCTACACCCCAATGAGCTCCGGGTCCTGTTAAGCTCCACGTCCCTATGAGCTCCGGGTCCTGTTAGGCTCCACACCCCTATGAGCTCCGGGTCCTGTTAAGCTCCACGTCCCTATGAGCTCCGGGTCCTGTTGAGCGTGGTGGTACACGGGGTCAGAAACAGGTCACGACGTTAGCCAATTTATGCTGGGAAGACCAACTGACACTCCCTCCTCGGCACAGACCCGGGAAATACTGTGTTCCCCCCGTGTACACATTCAGCCAGTGTTGTTCTTCTGTTTCCTCTTCTCCTTTTCCTCCATCATCATAGCTATCTTTTTATTCTTCTTATTCTCCTTCTCCTCCTCATTCCTCTTCTTCGTCTCGTTGTCTTCTCACCGACGTCATTACTCTGTTCTTTTTTGACCTTTCCTTTATAATTGTCTTCATTTACATTTTCATCTTCTTGTGTCTCTCTCTTCCTTCTTCATTGTTATCTCCCTATTCATCATTGACTCCTCCTTATACTCATTCTTCTTCTTGAATGGTTTTCTGAAGACTTAAAACACACGTCCTTAAAACTAAACCATGAAATAAATCTTGTCTTCCTAATTTCCTGTAATTCTGCATTCTTCGGCGGTACATGGAGGTATATTTACAGTATATGAATTACGTATATTTTTTTCTTTACAGTATAAACAGTATATTTGGGTTCTGTTACCTTTCTTAGTACTGGTAGATGCTGTGTGGCCTCAGCTATCGTGTTGCTAGAGGAACGCATAAAGAGACTGAGCTTAGGGCTATGG
Organism: Homarus americanus; assembly: GCF_018991925.1. Classification (NCBI taxonomy): domain Eukaryota; kingdom Metazoa; phylum Arthropoda; class Malacostraca; order Decapoda; family Nephropidae; genus Homarus; species Homarus americanus. The sequence continues at coordinate 724,760 of NW_024735381.1, read as the reverse complement.
TTAAAATAATTAAGTCCTCTATTTAAGGGTCCTCAATCATAAGAGGATTACCAGATAGACGAGGATCTATCTTAGTGAAGTCTTAAATCCGTTTTAAGGCGCTGGGGATCCTGTTGTAAGAACCTGTGACGTCACTGACCAAAACAAAGGTGAGATACACGACTCTACTTGACACTGACCTTTATGGGTGCCTGCTTCCCTGTGTTGTCTGAACATATCCCTCCCCCCTCTCTCTCTCTCTCTCTCTCTCTCTCTCTCTCTCTCTCATATGGACGTTCAGATATATTTGAAGAAGAAAAAATTCGCGTGCAGTCACGATTCTGTTGATATCCCGGCGAAGGGAAAACCCGGCGTGACATAATATTCTCTCTCTCTCTCTCTCTCTCTCTCTCTCTCTCTCTCAACAGAACACAACACACTAGGTGGTTTAAATCATTATACACGAGTAAGTTTGAGCTCCCACGCCCTCTTGCACCTCTTCCACGCACGCTGTCTCTCTGCCACGCCTGCCGCGCCTCTTTTGTTTATCACTACCCTTTACCTACATACGTTTATTAAATTAGTTAAGTTAGGTTAGGTTACCTTACGTTACGTTAGGTCACGTTACGTTAGGTTACAAGAAATTTGGATGTTAGTTTAGGTTATTGTCTTAAATTAACTATTGCTACTAACACCTCAATCTACCAACACCTTCCCAGAAAACCTTTACTTCACCTTACCTGTGAGTCACTCAATTACCTGAACCAACACCTGGAAGACGAAAATAATGTATGGCTTAGTTCAACAATAATTTCCTTTTAGTGTGTGTGTGTGTGTGTGTGTGTGTGTGTGTGTGTGTGTGTGTGTGTGTGTGTTGTGTTCCATCTGACGTGCGTTTGTTTATTTGACAAAGTCGAAATCAGAATTCTTTTTTACATAAATCGACACAGTGGGCCCCTGTCCAAGTAGACCCCAATTATAATTAAGTTAGGCTATGTTGGGGGCCCTATTAGGACTGGTGGGGGACCTATTAAAACTGGTGGGGGGCCCTTAGGACTGGTGGGGGACCTATTAAAACTGGTGGGGGGCCCTTGGTGGGACCTGGACTGGTGGGGACTGGTGGGGACCTATTAGGACTGGTGGGGGACCCTTGGGACTGGTGGAGGACCTATTAAAACTGGTGGGGGGCCCTTGGGACTGGTGGGGGACCTATTAAAACTGGTGGGGGGCCCTTAGGACTGGTGGGGGACCTATTAGGACTGGTGGGGGACCTATTAGGACTGGTGGGGAGAGTGGAGGATGGGGGGCTGTTAAAACGAGAGCCCATTTGACCTTCAACTGTAAGAATCTCTTTATCGGGGTGACGCTGTTCTCTGACTTCCCGGTAATACAAGTGGAAGGCAGGAAAAACACACATACACACATACGTATACATACATACATACATACATATGTACGTACACTTTAGCAGTAAATACAAAAGTATGTTCATGTATAAAGATATATGCATGCTCATTATACAATATACACAAATTTATACGCACACATATATGTATATTCATGTAAACGAATTAACACACACACACACACACACACACACACACACACACACACACACACCAGTACATACTCGCAAGCGAATCAACACAAAATTACAAACACATACAAACACCAAAGGCGTCATTCAGTCCAATGTTTACAAGGTGTGTGTTTGTTTGTTTGGCCGGTGTCTTACGTCCTTCCAAACACGGAGCTTCAAACATTTCCTCCTGCATGTTTTGAATCCAATTTTCATTTATTTACTCTTTTTCTCTGTTTTTTTTTATCATTATCATTTTGCATTTGTTGTTGGTTCTGTTTACATTTTCATTTTCATTTTATTTTTTTTTTATGATTTTTTGTTTCGTTCTCTGATCTTTTGTCTTTTCCCTATCTCTCTCTCTCTCTCTCTCTCTCTCTCTCTCTCTCTCTCTCTCTCCTCTTCCAAAACTCCTCACCCATTCCCTCACCCCTCTCCCCTCACCTCACCCCTTCCCTCTTCCCTTGGCTTCCTTTAAAACTCCCCTTCCCAGGTCATTTAACAAGGGGGACCTGCAATTTGTTACGACCATCAGAGTTCAGTGGATAAACTGTCTGTCTGTCTGTCTGTCAGTCTCTTAAAATACCAACCGCGAAGGTCATTGCCATTTATATGTATGTATGTATGTATGTATGTATGTATGTATGTATGTATGTATGTATGTAAATAATATGAATAATAATGTGAGGAGGAGGAGGAAAAGTGATGAGAAAGAATGAAGGAAGACAAGAGATGTGAGAAAGAGGAAAGAAACGCAATGATGCAATATCCGTCTTTTCACGTGAACGGATTGAACGAACGAAAGGTAAAAGAACGTAGGCACGAAACTGGGTCTTCTCGCTTCCCAGTGTTTATGTGAACTGTCCCCTGTAACCTTGAAACTACGACTGAGGTAAACTTAATATCTAGGGGGCACCTGTTTGTCTGTCTACGTGTCTGTCTATCTGTCTCCTCTCTATCTGTCCACATCTCTTTATCCGTCTCTCTCTCTCTATTGCAGACACTGTGAATGTAACCTATTCTTGTTGCTGCAGATTCAAGCCCAACTCTCTGTTTATTTGATCTAAGGAACCAGATATTTTACAGTTTATGTGTGAGACTACGGACTAAGGCGACAGTCACCTGAACCAACTAGACCCTATCTTAACCAACACTTAAGACATATATAATAGATTTTAGATTTGTTTAGTGTCTGTGTCATTCTACGTTTCTCGCTACTGTTCACTGTATAATAATTTCCTTAAAGGACCATAGTCTATACTGGTTATTTGAATACGGGATTCTTCCGTGCCGAATAAAAATCGTCTGGCGTTAACTAAATAAATTATAGGCTGTCTCAAGGATGTCTCAGGCTAAAAATGATGTAACAGTTTCCTCAATTAATTAATTAACTGAAGGTCGTTTACGGGAGAGAAACAACATACTGATATATAACTGGTGTTGTTGACAATAAATAACAAGGGTTTTCGTCCAGATTTTGTTGTATTTTAAGTAGAGATAAACTTTGCACTGTGAGGCCACTATCTAAATCGGCAAAAAGTAATAATAACTTGTTTCCACTAATGTATATAATCTTTGCCCAGATATACGAGTAAGTGTATTATTTTACACACCATAAGCTGAGTAAATTGTACTGTATATCCATTCCTTTGTGTTGGATGGGGGGTAAAAGGAGGAAGAGGAGGGGTAGAAGGAGGAAGAGGAAGGGGAGAAGGAGGGAAAGGAGGAGAAGAATGGGAAGGGGAGAAGAAAGGGAAGGTGGGGAGGAAGGGGGACTGTACGTTTTCCGTTCTTAAGTTCGTGATGATACCTCACATCCGGGAGGTGTTAACGCCAGAACTGAAACAATAGTAATGTGTTTGAATCAACTTTGAAATGTTAAAGTAAATACGTCATAACAGAAAAAAATATACATCATACAAGGTCATTCAGCAGTATTTTGTATCAATTATTATTCAGAGTTAATGTTTCCTGCTTGGACTCTACCCTTCTTGTAATACATAACACGTTTGTGATTTGCTTTAAGCAGATACAAGCATCAGCATCAGTTGGTTAGGTCCGGATCTTTACACTCTGGCAACATTTAAGAATTTGTATTTTATTAATGTAGCTGATTTTAAATGAGTAAAGCCACTTAACAGAGCGACAGAAGTGGTGTGCAAACTTTTACCTAGCTTAAAAATTACAAGAAAGATTATGTAATAATCTTCGGTAACTCTCAGGTACATGATTGGACAAGACAGTCTGCGTGCAAAGTGTATGATGGCTCTGACACGCAGGAAGATAAAGTGGTTTTAATACGCATGCGCAAAGAATACCGTTGAGACAATACAGACAGACAGACAGACAGACAGAGAGAGAGAACAGACATACGAAAACAATGTCAGTGCTCCAGTGAATGTATTTAGACGAGTGCGTTTGTCTGCGCCAAGGGTCATTGGAGACGAGGATATGATCAGTCATCTCCTGCCACACACACACACACGAAAGTTGCCCAACCTCGGCCCACCTAGCCACGCCACACTCCCTGACTCGCCTCGCCTCCCCCCCCAACATTTCTAACCCTGACCCGGATATGGTCAAGGTCTCCCCCGGGTCAAGGCCATTAAAGCAGATGGTCCTATTGGCACACTATATATCTGTGCGTGAACCTGATTTATACTCTTATGATGAAGCAATCTCCAGGTGACCTTCTATGAGAGAGACAACGCACACACACGCACGCACACACACACACACACACACATACACACACACACACACACACACACACACACACACACACACACACACACACACACACATCAATTTATGAATGAATCCTGCTCCTCTGATTCAAATGGTTCAATCGCTTTATCTGTCTACACATTTATCCATCAACTTTCTATCCATCCATTCTTCTAATTATTCGTCTCTAATATTGCCCCTCGTGTTAGACCAAACTCCCCCTTCCACTCTGCCGTGGTCTTCCTCCCCCTGCCGTTGTCCTCCTCCCAGTGATCCTCCTCCCCTGCCCGTTGTCCTCCTCCCCTGCCGTTGTCCTCCTCCCCTGCCGTTGTCCTCCTCCCCTGCAGTGATCTCCCTCCCCTGCCGTTGTCCTCCTCTCACCCTGCTGACCCTTCTCCCTCCCCTTGCCGTTGTCCTCCTCTGCAGTCCTCCTCACCCCTGCCGTGATTCTCCCTCCCCCTTGCCGTTGTCCTCCTCCCCTGCAGTGATCCTCCTTCTCTCCCCTGCCGTTGTCCTCCTCCTCTCCCCTGCCGTTGTCCTCCTCCTCTCCCCTGCCGTTGTCCTCCTCCTCCCCCTGCCGTGGTCTTCCCTTATGTATTCGTCACACAGCACCGCCCTCTAAAGCCCAGGGTTGTAGGGCACCGTGCAGGGATCAGGACCTGGTGGGGGAGGGGACACCAGCGGGAGGCTCAGAAGGGATCATAGAGGCTTAAGTTAAAGTAAGATCTATGTGTTAGGGACTGTCCAGGGTACCAATGAAATGGAGAAATAAATCACGTTACGTTCAAATATTTCATCTACCACCTCCATGTTATGACCCAAATGATTAAAAAAAATTGAAATTATGATTAGTGTTTTGCTACAGTACATTGGTTAAGTGTGTGTTTAAAATTTCAACTTCCAAACTGAAAAAAAAAAGTGTTTGAGATATCACCTGTACTAGCAACCAACCAGTATGGAACATTTCTGAAGCTTCTCTGATACCATTGAGATGTGATGGGGAGAGGGAGGGAGGAGGGAATAGTGCCAATAACAGCGAATTTTATTTCAATTTGTCTGTTGAAAAAAATAGCCCAATGGAGAGTGTGTGTGTGTGTGTGTGTGTGTGTGTGTGTGTGTGTTTAGGAATTAAATAATGCCGGTTATTCTTAACTTTATTAAATCTCTTGTGAAAAAAAAAGCTTTGGGGAAATTATTGTTTACATAAAGACATAAGCTAAAAGCACAACACACACACACACACATACATACATACCATAAAGAGGAAACAATCAAAGAGAACAGCCAACAAAGCCTCGGTAATGACCTTTCTCTTTACGACAACAAACACGTAAACAAAAGTATTAAGAGAAAATTCTATGATGTCTTTGTGTATTTGTTGGATACTAGGGAGTGCCACCGTGTTACCTGACCTGGTTATGTAAACAATATAAACCTCAACAGCGTAATGAACTACAGTGTTTATATGCCTGTCTACCCAGCAGTACAGTAATTGGGGACCTGGATGTTAACCGATTTGCGGATCGTGTTCCGGGGTAATGGTTAGCCAGTGCAGTTGGCAGATTGTCCGGTCTTCTCGGATTATTGCTTGACACTGGGTCACGCAACTTGTTAACTCAGGGTGTGGGTGTTGTGTTGGCGACAGCTTCTACACCTTAAACAAATTCACGCCTCGGTGACCCAAGGGCCGGCCATCCTCGTTACGAGGGCAACCATTATGTATGTACTGTATGTATGTATGTATGTACTTGAATTAATATAAAGTGTATCATATAAATGGTCAAGGGCATAACGTAATAAAATATTTCATATGAGAAGCGCTGGCACCTCGCTCCAGTGGGGTCAGTTTAAGGCTATGTCCTACACGTAGTCTCATCTTGCTGGTCGCGGGGTTCCACTTTCTTTCTTTCCAGGTTAGCTACCAGCGGACTGAGTTTCCCATTAGACCCCTAAGGATGAAAGGCAGCCCGCATCACTAGATATGGGTGAGCGAGCAGAGGCGAATCTAATATCAGTGAATAATGGTGCTTATCCCCCCAGCAACAGGAGATAGAGAGAGGAGGGGAGAGTTTTCTCATATCACTGGATGAAACGCATTTCCTCCCATAGCTAGTGGATAGAAGAGAGGATGGTGTGACGCTTTCACTGTAGAGACACAGATAGAGAGAGAGAGAGAGATGCATCCCCTCCCAGATCCAGTGGACAAAGAAAGAGGCATAGATATCCATAACTCAAAAAGGGAGTCCAAGAGAATGTGAGGATGTATGGAGGTAGAGGGAGAAGGTTAGACGAAAAGGACTGAGAAAGACAGACACAGCAGATATCCCCACCCACTGATGTTCCTGCCAGGCTTATATCTACCATTATCGATTCTCTTGTTATGTGTATGATGGTGGGGGGAGGGGGGGGAGGATTGAAAGGAGGGAGGGTGAAGGGAGGAGAGAGGAAGAAAGGAGAGGATGAAGGATGAAGGGAGGGTGAAGGGAGGAAGAGAAGGAGGGTGAAGGGCAGAAGTGTTCAAAACGCGGTATTTGGTGAATCCAAAATATTGGATATGTGTTCAGTCGTGTGTTGGTGTCTTATGTGGCTTGAGATGTTGGGTATGGGGAGGAGATATTCAGAGGACCAAATGATAACATGATTCTGGGTCACTTCCTGTCTGCTTGTCTCATAAATAACAGAAAGAGGTCAGACCAATATTGTTCCTAAATACATTCACTGGAGCCGGCCGTTTCTTTGCCTAGGCAGCTTAAGAATATAACACGGTTCTTCACCCTCCCAGAAAAAATAAATAATAATCACCAAAAAGACGATGAAATATTTGTACTGATATTGAACTCATTACGTGAATCATTTTGAGGTGAAATTAATAACTATATATAAACGATGATGTAAAACGTATTAATTAATGAAGTCATAAATCAGAACACCTGTATAGGAAGATTGGTAAGATACAGGGTTGTCAGGAGGTAACAGGCAGAAACAAAAAATAAGATATAAACACACTCATAATCACACTGTCATACAAACAAACACTCCTATATGCACAGACACACACACACGTTGCCATGCATGAAAATGGAGGGTATCACCAGGGAACCGTGTGTGTGTGTGTGTGTGTGTGTGTGAAAGGATATGTTTGGATGGCAAAGTTGTCCTAAAGATCCCACGAGCTTCAAACACATATGCTAGGTAGAGTAAATATAAAGGAGAGAGAGAGAGAGAGAGAGAGAGCTATTCTGATGATACCGAAAAAAAAAATCATTATCTCTCCTAATGAACATCACCTGAGCATTATTGTATTTGTGTTATTCTTGCATAAACACCTGAGCATCATTCAAGATTCACTATAGTCTATATTATTACCGATAAACTCTGACTATACTGCGTTAGTGGGGAGGACTTGGTTGTTTATTTATTTATTACCACTACTACCAATACAGTACTACTACTACTACTACTACTACTACTACTACTACTACTACTACTACTTAGTGTGTTATGACGCGGTCCACACAAGATGTTACTCTCAATTCTTCAACGTAACAGTTTGTTTAGGTGATGAGTCAACGGGTTACGTGTTGTGATGAGGGAGCAACATATGGCACTCTGCTAATGAGGACCCCCATACCTGCCCTGTCTCTCTCTCTCTCTCTCTCTCTCTCTCTCTCTCTCTCTTGTCTCTGTTCTCCTCTCTCTCTCTCTCTTTTTCTTTCTAACCAGACGGGATTATCACGACCTCGCACGCCCTGAGGTGGATGCTGTCGACTGAGGTGATGGATGACCGGTTTGGGGCTCTCTCTTCTCTCTCTCTCTCTCTCTCTCAGTAAAACAACGCACAACCAATTACTTTAAAATTAATTGTAAAAAGACATTGAGGACATGTGGCTACGGGTGTCCACTAGTAGCTGGACACGCCCTTAGTCCAGCAAATAGTTGGGACATGGGATTTCCAGCGCACGTATTTAAAAATTGACGTTCAATTTAAAATCAGATTTTCAGAATATTTAAAATTCCTTAAATTTTTTTAACACATTTTAACAATGATTCCAGATAATAATTTAAGTCACTTTAGTTTAATGTTAATTTTGAACACCTTTGAACAATGATTCTTCCAATTTTGGGTAGTTTGAACACAGGGAGACATTGATTAAATAATTTTCATATCACTTTTTGCTTAATGGTATTTGAACATATATGAACATCAGACGAGGTTTTAGGGCACTTGTTCTCAAATAGTTAGAACACATAAATATTGACTCTTAGCACTTACATAAATAACTTTCAAATTGCTTTAATATGAACACTTTTAAAATCATGTGAACACTAAGACAGGTTCCATGTTCCTTGTTATTCAATAATGAACACTGACATCAAAAACACACTGATTTTAGATAACATTAAAGGGTAGTAATCCATTCCCATTTTCTGTCTTAAATTTGATGGTAAGCTACCGTCTATTTTCTTTAATCCACAAGAAAATAAACAATATCCCATTTCTTTATAATCACCAAAGGAGCTTTCCTCCTTCTCTATACTCAGTCTGTAGGGAAACTCTTTTTCGTTTTCTTTACCACCAACAAAAGGACAATTATCTCCCATTTTATTTGTTATAAGGAGGATTAAATTTCTCCTATTGTCTTAGTTTTAATTAATGGGGTAAACTATATTCATCTACTTTGTCTCATTTTCTTTGAAGTTAACCAATACAGTAAATCATCTCCCACTTTCTTTGTAATCAACAAGAACAGTAAACTATCTCCCATTTTTTCTAATCTGACTTTTCTGTGTAAGTAGCCAATTCTTCGGTTGACGGCTTATTTAATCAAGTCTGAGGGATGGTGACATATATGGCCCCCCACTCCAAAGGTTTTCAGCCTTACAATCTTACATTAAATACCTTCTTACTATGCATTAGTGGTAGAGCGTCACCCACTGAGATAAGTGGTGGTGTAGGTAGACGGATTACCATTGGGCTAAATAGTGGTGCATAGGTGGGTGTACTACCACTAAGGTAAGCGCAGGTGGTAGTGATGGTGGTGGTGGCTGGTAGGTTGTGATGTACTGTATGTGCACTGCCACTGAACTAGGTGGTGGAGGTGGGTGCGGTGAGGTCAGGTGCCACTAGCGAGAGAGGCGGTGCCACACTGAACCATGCGAGGTAACTACAGGCACTCCTCCCCCACCTACCTCTGGCACCACCACCACCACCACCACCACCATCCTCTCTACAACTATTAACACAATCATCCTCCCTACCACCTCCCTACCACCACCACCATCATAACCGTCTTCTCTACCACCACCACCACCACCATCATTAACCCCTAACTCCTACCACCCCTGCAACTACTACCACCACTACGACCACCACAATCATCACTATCATCACCATCATCCACGTCCTCTCACCACCACCATATCACCACCACCACCATAGCCACACCCAGCAGCACATAATAGACAGACCTGATAATAAATGGACAGTAAGCCCCATGAAGCAAGGTGAGTGAGAGCGTGACGGGTGTAAACAAAGTCACCATCGATAAGACAAAAAAAAGCGAATCCAAGAGTGTTTCTGACATAGAGGTTTAGAGATGATAAGATTGTGTGTGTGTGTGTGTGTGTGTGTGTGTGTGTGTGTGTGTGTGTGTGTGTGTTTACAGGGAGATAATATAGGGGTGTGTTTAGGAGACGCTGCTAGTGTGTTTACGTGTGTAAAGGAGACGCTAATAGTTTGCTTATGCTTGTACAGGTGTTATAAGTGTTTATATTGGAGATGTTGACAATATATATATATATATATATATATATATATATATATATATATATATATATATATATATATATATATGTATGTGTGTGTGTGTGTGTGAGAAATAAAACCGAGTATTATGGTTGCCAGTCAAGGTAAAAGATAAACCTCTCCGGGTTTAATTAGTGAACGCGAGGAGGTCAACCCTTCCCGTATCACCAGCTATAACTCTCTCTCTCTCTCTCTCTCTCTCTCTCCTTATTCTGTGTCTTTCTCCCGTTCATTTTTCTCTCTTTCCGTTACTGTCTCTCTTTTTAGGTGTTAATGTAAAGGAAAATGCTGGATTAATGTGAATGAGAGAGAGCGATAGAAAGAAAGAAGGACATATAGTTAAAGAATGAAAGAGGCATAGTAACAGAGCGAGACATACAAGAGAAGCAATTAACCGCCTAATGATATTCTTGACAAACATAAAAAAGCGACAAATTTCACGGTAGACACGAGTAAGTTTATAGGTGAGCTTGAGGCAGTGTGATGTACGCACGTCAACACTTACACGAATGCATACACCAGACACACACACACACATACAGACACATACACACACATATGTACAGTTGCCTCATAGTTCCTTTAACCTCTTGAGGACGTTTACTCTTATGTAGCAGAGTCTCAACACTAGAGTAAAATTATGAATGAATCCGTAGTGGTTTTGTAACGATGGAGCTGATTGGTGGAAATGATTCCTAGACGTAATTTCGCTTGGCAATGATAATAAATAAATGTTGGAATATAAACTCGGTGTAAACAACACACACAGATGTTTCTAGTAAGGGAGAATACCAATATGAGTGATAAGGCTTTAAAAAGGTAAAACGAATACGAGGAAATTTGCGTAATTTATGATTATAATACAGCAGGGAGCGTCTTCAAACAGGGACACTGGCGCCTTGGTAAATCACACAATGGGTCATACAATGGTTCAAAGTAAACCTTCAGAACTCCTTATATGTAGAGACTGAGTCATACACGATATATATTATAATAATACAAAGTAATATAATAGTGAAAGAAATAATATATTATAGGAATATGATTATAAGGATATACTGGTCTGAGGAGGATTAGAATAGGCGGTTCAGTTCTGTTAGTGACCTGACATTGGTAGACCCCCACCCCCTTCACTCCCTACTCATAGCTCCATTAAAAAATAAATTCATTAAAACTATATTGCTTTGTGTCTCAACCTGAACCACAAAATGCTACGAGACATTTTATGACAGTCTTTTATATTTGGCCCAGAACTTTTTTTTTTTGGACCATACTGATAGATGTTGTTGTAAGTGCAAAGATTTATTTCTGGCGGTGTTTTAACAATAACCTCCTGTTAACCTGTGTTTTCTAATGTTTATGGTCACCCCAGAAATGTCAAAATAGGTCACTGATCGCTTCGAAGGTTAAATAAACCTATGATATTTTGTTTGGTATAACTATATGTATATATTTTTTGCTAATATTACTTTGTCAATTATCCTCATAGACTCACTAACAACCTCTCCTCGTTAGTGATTAAAAAGTTGAAATATTATACCAAGTCAAACCACCTGGGAGGGGAATATGGGAGGGATGTGGGTATGGAATAGCTCTTTCTCTCTCTCTCTCTCTCTCTCTCTCTCTCTCTCTCTCTCTAAGATTAATTTCATATACTATAATCGGTTTAGTATATACAGTATAATTATAGGATAAAGTGGCTTTGCGTAAAAATATGTGACCACGGACACGTACAGTATATGTAACCCAGCGTACAATATCTCAACACGTTCGAACTACTAAAGGTAACAACATAGAGACTTTCAAACACTTTCTTTCAATATGTTGGCGTTTTGCTGTTTCATTCTTGTAAGACTTTTTCATATACGGTGCAGGTTTTGACGGGTAAGGGACTAAGAGCAGCATCAAGCAGTCACCCTCCTCACTATTCCCTGCCATCCATTCTCCTCAGCACTATTGACAGATGGTGATTTTAATAAACCGTTTCCCTTCCACAATAATAAGACCTCGTCAACAGTAATGTGGTTTTTACTCTTGTCGCTTCACATATCATTTCAACGTATCTAAGTAAGTTATCTTTTATCTGTAATGCAAAATAATTATATCACAATTATGTGTTTATTTACTTATTCTCATCGTTATTTGTTAGTTTACTAGATGATCGTGATGGGAGTTGGTCGGTTAGTTATCTATTACTCACAGTATACAGACTCGTGGATGTACAGTATACATGAAAGTGTGTACCAGTGCTGTCACAACAATCGTACTATAGATTATCACATAAGGTCTCAAGTTTCCCTATAGAGAAGTCAGTTCTGATAGTTGTCTGTGTACTGTATGGGTTTTACATTTTACAAGAATATACTGTATGTCTGTCTGTCTGTCTGTCTGTCTGTCTGTCTGTCTGTCTGTCTGTATGCATGTATGTATGCATGTATGTATGTACTACAGGTTGCTGAATTCACATAATTACTTAAGAAATAATGTTCGTGCAAGTACACTCCCAGTAGTCTACTTTTAAGAGCTACATTAACACAAGTCGTTACAAAGAATAATTCCTTCAATTTGTTAAAGTCTAATCACATGTATGACTGGGACACACATCAGCTACTTAAGGTCCAGTTGTCTGAGTGTTGTTCATTTTCCAACCCCCTCGGCTTAAATTCTGGTGGTTGGATGTTGATACCGTCCGTCAACCCTGGTAAAAATATTTGTTTCATGGTGATAAATTTCTGTAGAGTTAATGTATTCACTCAGTGTTGTCGGTGGAGGAAGGTGACACATCTCCAGTGGCTCTCATTGTTATATTGGTAGTAAATTATCACCAATATTCGAGCAGTTGTGGAATGTGATGGTCATTTTTAAAGAATGACTAAAAGGTAAAGAAGAGTAAATAAAAGGAACAGCAGGGAAAAGATCACCCTACTAGCACGAAGAATCTTGCCAGAGATGGTCGTTCTATTGCTATAATCAGCTGCCCGACCATGAGTTACAAAATTACCACGGCCTTTTGACATCGAGTGTCCTACGAGGTTGCCAGACCTGGAGTTGGAGGGGAAAGTTGCCAGGTGGACGATGATGATCAAAGACAGGTAGGTGAGGCTGAACACGAACCACACGTCAATGTGCTTGATGTAGTGGGTGCTGGGCAGGGAGGAGCTCTTCTCTGTGTACAGGGAGATGAACACTAGTAAGGTCGTGAGGCTCATTGTGCCTCTTTCGTTGAAGGACTCAACTGGTAGCATTAGCGTCCCGTATCTGACGAAGGGAAGGCAATTTAGGTTAGGTTAGATTAGGTTGGGTTCGTTTAAATTAGGTTAGGTTTGATTAAGTTAAGTTAGATTAGATTTGGTTAGATTAGATTACCTTAGCATATGATAGAAAAACCGTTTACCCATCGTAAGGAAGATATCGTAGAGGTAATTGTAGGTAGTGTAAGATGATATAGGCTAACATAAAGGTTATTATTGCTGTTAAGTACTTCAATGATTTCGCTCGTCACCTGCCACAAGCAAATGTATGTCATCGTAATCAAAACGTGAGGTGCATTTGTCATATTATTATTATTATTATTATTATTATTATTATTATTATTATTATTATTATTAATGAAATAATTAATATCATTATCACAATAAATACATTTACCTTTAACACCTTCTCATCTAATTATTCCCTCTATCTTATTTGCATAAGCCTTAATATTTACGACAACCACACATACCCCAGGACAAGGAGGAGAAGGTAGGGAGGTAGGTAGTCCATAAGTGCGTGCGTAGCGCCGTGAGAGGTGAAGGACGAGGGTGAGGTACTTGGTGGGGTGTGGTTTCTTCCGCAGGCTGCACTCTATCACTGCATAGTCTTCCTGGGCCTCCGGGCAATGAACTCCAGAGCTGTTGGATATTAGCAGGCCTCCCTCAGGAACGTTGGTTACCTGTTGAGATAGATAGATAGATAGATTGATAGATATAGACAGGCAGATAGATAGACAGACAGACAGAGATAGACAGACAGCTCTTTATTTAGTTACATCAATGGTCGCATGTAAACTTTCGCTGTCGTATCGTGGAAGGTTATGGGATAAGCTGAGGTAGGTTAACAAAGATGGTAAAATGCAGTGAAGAGTTCCATTTCTACCCAAATACTAGTGAACTCGACCCCATCCGACCCCGGCCTCATGGAGAACCCGGACTCGAAGAGATCCGACCTATATTAGTAAAATATAGGCATGACTTAACTTGACGCCTGTAGTTAAGGATGAAGGGCTATTGCTTGTTGGGCGGGAGGGTAGTGGGTATTTGGGAGGTGGTTGGGTGGATTTTAGGAGAAGGTAATTGAAGATTCGCCCATTTACACTGTGTTGATAATATGTTTGGCCATTTTGTGCATTACTCAACTGTCGTTACCATGTCTAGGAATGTTCACGGACCCGCGCGTCACTTATGCTAACAATGTCTCACCTCTCCAAGAAGCTCTTTAGTGTGATGCTTTTCTGCCGGTAGGACCGCAACTGCGGTACTGACATCTCCCGAGGCGAATACAGTTACGAGAAAATTGTGTGATGATACTTACTTTATGCCGATAAACAGAAAATTACATGGCCGGGTTCTCTTGAGGATGGGATTTCCCAGGGCCTTGCAGGCCGGGCGATTTATCTTAGGGACGAGTTCTCCCAAGGGCTGACTTCATCTGATACCGTTCTTCCCCTGTATCACCATTGTAACTCAATTTATATAATACAAAGGGAGAGAGAAAGTGAGAGAGAGTTAGTATTAGTCATACCTTTATGATTCATATTATACAGTAAAAGAAACAGAGAGAGAAGTAACCTTGAACAAGACATAACAGTGTTGTTCGTCCCAGGGGTACCATCTCAGCTGGAAGTCGCAGTACACGGTAGACTTGAGGTTCGCTGTCAGCACCAGCGGGTTTTCTTGGCCAGTGTACATGTAACCTACAAAAACAAGTCGTCCAAAGATCAAAACTTTCTTGTACCTGTGTTAACTTTGTGTGTGTACGTCTGAAGCAATGACAAAAAATTCATCACCGAAATTTACATAACTTTTTACGGGTAATCAGAACAAATCAAAAAAACTGTGACTGGGTAGTTCTTCAGCGTTTAGAGACCTTCGTTGATATCAAAAAGCCTCGTACAAGAAACGTTGTGCGTGTAACGAAATTTCTTAATCTAGCTCTATGGTATAGCTTCTGAAAATAACTTTACGGTATAGCTCTAAACACTGCTCCTGGACATTGCATAGCTCCTATTGAGGGGAGGTAATGTAACAAGTAAAGATCGATCTCATGATGTAACGCTTATGATCACTACTAACTGTGCTCTTGTACCTCCTGGAGTGTTAGGAATACGAAGAAAGAAGAAAATTGCCCCTACTATAGGCAGTCCTCTACACCCAACCCTTATCACCCATATACTGCATCTGTCCATCCTATAATTTAAGCTTCCCACTGAGTTCGAGTTAATAACGGTGTTTGGTAATTTGTTCACTCTTTCATAATTCTATTTCCAAACCAATTCTTACAACTACTAACGTGTCCGCTCTAGGTTTGATAACTGAAGTACCATTGTCATATCATCTTCATTTAATCACATTTTCCATTTTCACACGTCGACAATATTGCCCCTCACTCTACATCTCCCAAGAGCCTGCAAATTCAAGTTTTTTTGATCTGTCTCTATACACAAGGTTCCTAATGTCTCGCCATCCTCCTCTGAATGCCTTGTTGCGAGCATAAACACGTTGCTGACCTGGTTTAAGGTTCCAAGTTATCATTACCACCTAAATATTTCTCAGTCCGGATTTGTGTCCATTGTTTAGCTAATATCTGGTTCTTCTGTTTCTCCCTAGACGTTAACAGCGTCATATTTGGTGCCATTGATGCTGACTCTCTGTTACCTGTCAGTTAACCACGCTATAATCCATTTGAGATCCCACCCCAATACGGTTTCCTGCACTTTACGTTTTAATCTTTTGTGAGGGACCCTTTTAAAGCGTTATTGATCCTACGTGAATAATTCATCCATCCAGCCATAAAGACTCTAGGAATATTTGAGTCATAATAACATCACTATTCCGTGTGTGTGTGTTATTGTGTGTACAGTACTATCTACAAAGAGCCTCAATTAATAATAACACTAAACAACCAAGAGTATAAACAAAGCATTTGGTTATGCTGATGATTTTTCCGTACATCATCTCGAGGAGTCAACAAGATGATGTATTTCAATTGAAAAAACAAAACATTAAGTTACCACATGGGGTTGGTATCCCTGAATCAGTTGGCACCACTGGGTCAATAATCAACAAATCGTTATATTAGAATAGTAAAATATTTAACAAGGATTAACTTGAACGAGCAGATCAGTAATAAATAACCTTAATGGAAGGAAATAATCTGTATTAATTAATATATTTTACTAATTTCCCACAGACAAAGACAAAGTTCCCTTAATATAAACACAAGGTCAGTAGTTACCGTTCACAACTGGGGTACCACGACCTTGACACTCAACCTCCAGGTCCAGCTGAATGGTAGGAGGCTCAGGACCGTTGGAGATGGTTATTTCTGGACGCCACACCTGGTGATGTTGAGATCAATCACCAACGGTTATGACGTCATCACCAACTGCTGTGACTTCATCGCCAACAACTGCTGTGACGTCTTCACCAGGTTAGAGTAGGTCAGGCCAAGTGCGGTCATGTCAGGTCAGGTTAAGTTAGAGCAGGTCAGGTCAGGTCAGGTTAGGTTAGGTTAGCTTGGAGCAGGTTAGGTCAGGTCAGAATAGGAAAGCAAAGAGAGACTATGAAATCAAAATAATAGGAGAATCTAAGGCGAATCCCAAGGGATTTTTCCAGGTATATAGAACAAAGGTCAAGAACAAAGTTGGGCCTTTAAAGTCAGGAGGGAGAAGTGATAAATGGCAGTGGAGAAATAAGCAAAGCATTGAACAGCTACTTCTTATCAGTTTTCACAGAAGAAATTCGAGATGAAATTCCAGAAAAGAGGATGTTCTTAACAAGATAAATAAACTAAAGAAGACAAAATCCCCAGGGCCGGATGAAATTTTCCCTCGAGTCTTGAAGGAGAGTAGGGAACAGATTAGTGGACCCCTCGTAAACTTATTAACAATCACGTTAGACACTGGAGTTGTGCCAGACTTGTGGAAACAGGCAACTGTATTGCCCATATTAAAAAAGGGAGACAGAGCATCAGGGTCAAATTACAGGCCGATCAGTTTGACGTCAGTAGTGGGGAAATTTCTTGAATCAATTATAGCAGATAGCATCCGGTAGCATCTAGAGAAAAGCAAATTAATCTACGACTCTCAACATGGGTTTACAAAGGGAAAATCTTGTCTAACAAATCATCTGACGTTTTTTAGGAAAGTCTTCGAGGTAGTAGATAATGACGAAAATTACAATGTTATTTACTTAGACTTTAGCAAAGCATTTGACAGAGTACCGCATCAGAGGCTTCTGAGAAAAATTATGGCTCACAGTATCGAGAAGTTTTAAATTGGATAAAATCATGGCTCACCGATAGAACGCAGAGGGTCAGCTTAGATGGTGTTAAATCTGAAGTGGGGCCGTGTAACCAGTGGGGTTCCCCAGGGGTCAGTACTAGGCCCACTCTTGTTCATAATCTACATAAACGATCTAGGTACTAGGATCAGCAGTGACATAAGCAAGTTTGCGGATGACACCAAAATAGGGCAGCAGATTAATTCAGGGCAGGATGCAAATGCATTACAGGAGGATCTAAATAAACTGCAGGGGTGGTCTGTAAAATGGCAAATGAAATTCAACACCAGCAAGTGCAGCGTGCTTAATATTGGAAGAACAAATACTGATAATGTTTACAGCCTTAACAACATCAACCTAGAGAATCGACTTGTGAAAGAGACCTAGGGGTACTTGTAAGCCCGGACCTACGGCCTAGAAAACAGTGCGTTAATGTTTGAAATAAGGCAAACAGAGTATTGGGTTTTATATCTAGAAGTGTAAGTAACAAGAGTGCAGAGGTCTTATTGCAACTATATCTTGCGTTAGTCAGGCCGCACCTCGATTATGCGGTTCAGTTCTGGTGCCCTTATTATAGAATGGATATAAATTCACTAGAGTCGGTGCAGCGAAGAATGACAAAAATGATTCCGGGACTTAGAAACCTTCCATATCAGGATAGGTTAAAGAAACATAACTTGCATTCCCTAGAAAGACAAAGAGTGCGGAGATATGATAGAAGTATTTAAGTGGGTGAAATGAATTAATAAAGGGGATATAGATAAAGTTCTTATAATATCCGAGCAGGATAGGACTCGGAGCAACGGATTCAAGTTGGATAAGTTTAGGTTTAGGAGGGAGATAGGAAGAAACTGGTTCACAAATAGTGTGGTGGACGAGTGGAACAAGCTTAGCAACTTTGTAGTAAGTGCGGGAACTCTGGAAAGTTTCAAAAGGAGGCTAGATAGATTCATGGATGATAGAGAGTGGTAGTAACTCTCGACAGGAGCTGCCATGCACAGGCCAACCGGCCTATTGCGAACTCCTTATTTTCTTATGTTCTTATAGGTAAGTAACACTTAATTCATGCTTTACATTCCTTATTTAAGGCTTATTATGCTTAGTTTATATGTCTTCTTTGTTTTCTTGCGTGACAGTGTGCACGACAGAGATATATCATAAGAGTATGGAGGAACCTACAGCGGGCCTATTGACCCATACTGGGCAGTCCCGTTTGCACCCAACCCCTATTGCTCACATATCCACCAAACCAATATTTGAAGCTCTCCAGCGTGATTTTTCCAGGCTATATAGGACAAAGGTCAAGGACAAAGTTGGGCCTTTGAAGTCAGGGAGAGGGGAAGTGATCGATGACAGTGAGGAAATGAGCAAAGCATTGACCAGCTAATTTTTTATCAGTTTTCACAGAAGAAATTAAAAGGGAAATGCCAGAGGTGGAGCTGATATTTAGGGGAAATGAAGAAGAGAAATTAAAGAATATCACGATCACAAAATAGGATGTTCTTAATAAGATAAATAAATTAAAGAAAACAAAATCCCCAGGGCCTGATGAAATTTTCCCTCGAGTTTTGAAAAGGTGTAAGAAACAGATTAGCGGACCCCTCGTAAATTTATTTACAAAATCATTATACACGGGAGTTGTGCCAGACTTGTGGAAACAGGCAAATGTAGTACCCATATTCAAAAAGGGAGACAGAGCACCAGCGTCAAATTACCGGCCGATTAGTTTGACGTCAGTAGTGGGGAAATTTCTTGAATCAATTATAGCAAATAGCATTCGATCCCATTTAGAAAAGAAAATTAATGTACGACTCTCAACATGGGTTTACAAAGGGAAAATCTTGTCTAACAAATCTGCTTACGTTTTTTAGGAAAGTCTTCGAGGTAGTAGATAATGATGAAAATTACGATGTTATTTACTTAGACTTAAGCAAAGCGTTTGACAGAGTACCACATCAGAGGCTTCTGAGAAACGTTAAGGCTCATGGTATCGAGGGGAATGTTTTAAATTGGATAAAATCGTGGCTCACCGATAGAACACAGAGGGTCAGCGAAGTTGGTGTTAAATCTGAGTGGAGCTGTGTAACCAGTGGGGTTCCCCAGGGGTCAGTACTGGGCCCACTCTTGTTCATAATCTACTTAAACGATCTAGATACTGGGATCAGCAGTGACATAAGCAAGTTTGCGGATGACACCAAAATAGGGCGGCAGATTAATTCAGGGCAGGATGCAAATGCACTACAGGAAGATTTAAATAAACTGCAGGAGTGGTCAGAGAAATGGCAAATTAAATTCAACACCAGCAAGTGCAGTGTACTTAATATTGGAAGAATAAATACTGTCAATGTATACAGCCTTAACAACATCAACCTAGAGAGGTTGGCTTGTGAAAGAGACTTAGGGGTACTTGTAAGCCCGGACCAACGGCCTAGAAAACAGTGCGTTAATGTTCGAAATAATGCAAACAGGGTATTAGGTTTTATATCTAGAAGGGTAAGTAATAAGAGTGCAGAGGTCTTATTGCAACTATATCTTGCGTTTGTCAGGCCGCACCTCGATTATGCGGTTCAGTTCTGGTGCCCTTATTATAGAATTGATATCAATTCACTGGAGTCGGTGCAGCGAAGAATGACGAAAATGATTCCGGGACTTAGAAACCTTCCGTATCAAGATAGGTTAAAGAAACTTAACTTGCATTCCCTAGAAAGACGAAGAGTGCGGGGAGATATGATAGAAGTATCTAAGTGGGTAAAAGGAATCAATAAAGGCGATATAGATAAAGTTCTTATAATATCCGAGCAGGATAGGACTCGTAGCAACGGATTTAAGTTGGATAAGTTTAGGTTTAGGAGGGAGATAGGAAGGAACTGGTTCACAAATAGGGTGGTGGACGAGTGGAACAAGCTTAGCAACTTTGTAGTAAGTGGTGGAATGCTGGAAAGTTTTAAAAGGAGGCAAGATAGATTCATGGATGATAGAGTGGTAGTAACTCTCGACAGGAGCTGCCATGCAGACTTGCACATCAACCGGCCTATTGCAGACTCCTTATTTTCTTATGTTCTTATGTTCTTATAATAAATCGTAATGGTGGGGTACTCCACTAGTGACGTTACCCCAATCGGATTTGGAGCCATTAATACGGATTCTCTGTTTTATTGTCCTGTAACCACACCCTACTCCAGTTTAGAACCTATCTTCCAATTCCATGAGCCTCCACTTCACGTATCAGTCTTTTGTGGTAGACTGTCGGAGGCTTTACTAAAGTCGAGGTATACCACACCATAATCATGTCCGTCATTCACTGATTCAAACACAGTTGAAAAGAATGTAAATAGATTTATCAGACATGAATGCCCACTTATGATGCTATGCTGGGAATCATTGATCAATTTGTGTTTCTCGAGGTGATTTCGAACTGAGTTTCGAATTATCATTTCCAGTAATTTACCTACAATTGGTGTTAAACTAGTGGGCGGTACTTAGAGGATAGAGATAGTGATAGTGATCTATCTATCTAGATGGAGTGTTGGGGGTTTGCCGGTCTCTAACCCCTGAATTTGTTATATTCTTATGTGATTAATTGCTTCGATAGCTTGATTTATAACCAACGAGACTTTAAGCATTCCCCTATATGAGTCGGTTATCGATGTATATACTGTATGTATATAGGACTTAATACAGTATGAGAAGAAGGGTTTTCTAAACGTTCCTTTCAATAAAGTGAGAGAGAAGAAAGAAAAGAAGAGAGACTTTTAATTAAAGCAGTAACATAATACTTAAATACATTCTTATTTATGAACAAATGATATTACATTCTAAATGAAATATTTATTCAATCAATTTATTCTTTTATTCAAAAGGGAAACTAGTTATATAATAAGAAAAGGAAAGGAAGACATACCCACGCCACCACTAACCTCTCTCTTCGGCATCGTTTTGACGTTCATGGTTGTGTTGGGCTTGAGGTGCTGGAAGGTTACCAGGGTCTCTCCAGAACAATTTCACTTCCATGTTTAGACCAAGCGTCATGCTTAGAAGGTTGAACTTTGTCATTCTCCCACGATCAGTTCAGCAGTGACCAACAGAGGGTAAGACGGTGGGGAGGAATCCATGTAGTTGTCCGGTACCAGGGCTGTTATGCACCCGATTTCATCCGAGCGATCTGCACAGTCAAAATCAGAGTCACACACCTTCGCTAGGTCAATACAGGAAGCGTCAGTGCAGGTGTACTGAACTTCAGTGCACCTGCTGAGTTTGAGAGAGATGGTTGAATTTGCTTTGGTGCCACAAATTTCCTTCTGTAAGTGCCACTGGTGACGTCCAAGTGGAGGGATGTCTAAGTTGACACAGGCCATGACCTTAGAACTCGCTTGGCGAAGACACCAGCGAGGACTGTTGGAGTCCTTAGATATGCGCAGATGTTTGTAACCATGGAAGTAGATGCCACTCTCTGGGTGTACAGCCAAGACGAAGGATGTACGTCCCGAATCATCTTCATCACAAAGGCCACGGAGGTGAAACGTTTCCTTACTTCCCTGTTGAATCCCAACAAAACACAACTTGAGATGGTCATCCAGCACTATCCATTCCTCAGATTGAAGCTGCACGATATGCATAAAAGTTGGATGCTTTTTGTATATTATTGCAAACTGAACCTCCTGGCCTTCAGTATCTTCAACTTTGCCTGTTTTGGGATTGACCATGAGGCCCAGCCAAACGCTCGAGTTTTCAATGAAGCCGGAGCCGCAAAGATACTGTTTTTTCTTTATAATTGTGGATATGGCCTTTATTTCTTCTTCATTTTGAGGAGCCGCCATCTTCAGGCCTGTTAAGGAAAGAAACTCCTTGGCATCTCCCCAAGACATCTTCGCAGTGAACAGAAACACTATTATTTATGGTCTTCCTGCGGCTACACGGTCCTTCACTGTGTTGTGTTATGTAGCCTGTTTCGTTGTGTATTGTCCACATTGGGTTGGTCCAGGAGAGCAGAGGCGCCACTTTGGGCATCCCGCAGGCGGCCCAGATGCGGAGCTGCTGAGGCGCAAGAGCTACATCCCAAAGCGTCAGTCCTGTCACCTGACCCAGGGCTGTTCCTTGGTGTAGCCTGCGTCGATCTGGTCCTGCTCCTGACCCACAACCAGCATGCCAGTGAGTGGGGAGTGACTAATGTTAGCGGCACCTACCCGGCTCTCCCCGTCCAGCCACAGTTCAATACCACCCGGCTGCAGTACCATGCAAGTCGAGTACCACCACAGAGGCACCAGCGGCCATCCCCCAAACTCTGGGAAGCGTTTTCTCTTATATGATAATTTTATATTATCGGGAAACACACCTAAAGAAAAACAGAAATAAAATTGAAAAACTTATCAGATTTTACCGAAGCAAACAACGATAAAAGATTCAAGACCCTATAAATTCGACTAGGAAGAACATTCAACTTCGATCCAGGACTTCTTATCCATAACATGAAAAAAATATAAGATATACAGCAAATGACATCTTTAACTACACTGAATGGTACAAATAACCTTAGTAGTGGAAGCATTTGAAAAAGAAAACTACAACATTTTGATGTATAACTGGAAAAAATGCGATATACTCAAACTACAGCTAAGAGAGATCACTGTATCGCTTAAGCTATCAAACTACACTTACATTACATTTACAGATCACAAATGGTAATCAGAATATAAACTATAACACGTACAGTAGATTTAATCACACGCTTCATATCGGTAAATCAACAACCAAACGCCACCTGGGGCATCATCATCATCAACTAGTTAGCTGAAGACTTAATGGAAAGACTCACAATGGAAGAACATTGTACGTCCACTAGCAAGGTGCAGTCACCATTTGCTCACGAAGAATGAAGCCATTATGAGAACAGTTGCCACATACTCACGAAGAAAGAAGTCATGATTGAGGTTCACATCCATATAACTAAAGATGGTGCTGAATTCGAGGAAGGTGACAGCCTGGAACCAGAGACAGACGGTGAGGGAGTCGACGACGGGGGGCTCCTCGGCTCCTAGAGCGTCGAATACCCATAAGCTCAGCCGCGTTTTTGTGTCGCCTTGTCCATCGCCAGAATTGAAGGAGTACACAGGCCAGTCTGTCAACACAAGAGGGAAGGAAGGAATCTCTCTCTCTCTCTCTCTCTCTCTCTCTCTCTCTCTTCTCTCTCTCTCTCTTCTCTCTCTCTCTCTCTCTCTCTTCTCTCTCTCTCTCTCTCTCTCTGTGTGTGGACGTGTTAGCAGAGGTTCTGAGGTGCTTTAAATCATAAAGGATCATCTCAGGTTAGTTGAGCACTGTGCAGAGAGTGTGACGCGAAGATTTCTTATATAAAGTCTTTATAACTGGGTAATTGTCAGGATCTGGTTTATGTAATGATATTTACTCTGTGTGTGTTGTGTTGTGTTGTGTGTGTGTGTGTGTGTGTGTGTGTGCGTGTGTGTGTAACAAGTATCTGAACTTTGATACACCCAACAATCTACTTGACTAACTATACCCGTACTCACCACTGGGCTGGGCATCAATATCTTCAAAAAGTGGAATCGTCGCCCTAACCATCCAGACCCTCCAGGCAGCCAGTACTCCTGCAACTGATATCATTGCAGGGATGTTACGTACCATCCTTGACTACTCGATAACCAATCCCTGCAACTGTAACCGATGGTCTTGCAATGGAGTCAGGAACCATAACCAGTTGGAAAGCTATACCTGCCAATCCTTGGACACGGCCGTAGTTTCACTCATTGGAGAGGTTATTGTATGTCATCACTCCACAACAACAATCCTGGAATATAATCGGTTTTCTAATCTCAGAGCAGATGGCGACAATGTGCAAGATTTGAGTTATTGATGGATGGTACTCAAACCGTGAGCCTGGAAGGAAAACTTGACCGGCTCTCTGTCTGTCTGTTTCTCTGTCCGGATGTCTGTCTCTTATCTGAAGTGTACAGAAAGACTTCCTTGTTATAACTTAAAGCGATACGACTGTGCCGGGAATGCATTCGATTTCGTTTTGATGTCTGTCTGTCTGTCTGTCTGTCTACGTAAATCATACCAGCACGATAAAACATCTATCTTCAATTCATTTGTTGAAACTTGTTATGACTGTTGATCGAGGAAAATCTCGGGGAAGAGACTATATCTAAACGGTATGTGATGGTACTTAGTACCTACAGCAAACATCTGACACAATATATGAAGGAAATAACCTTTAAGCGTATTGGTGTGTGTGTGTGTGTGTGTGTGTGTGTTTGTATATATATATATATATATATATATATATATATATATATATATATATATATATATATATATATATATATATATATATATATATATATATGTGTGTGTGTGTGTGTGTGTGTGTGTGTGTATGTGTGTGTAAGCTGAGGACTGTGAAGTGTTCCTGTATACCCAAGGTTATGTTCTGTTACCCCAGCTGTTTGATAACGTCATGAACTGGACAAAGGGTGGGATGAGAACTTTTTTTTCACACGATGACAGGGCACTGCTGACCCATGGTGGCACTCAGCTGGAACTCCCACATCTATTAAAAGCAGAGATTGCCTGTCGGTCTGCTAGGTGAGTCGGTTATTTGCTGTCATAGGAATTATTGCAGAATGTCTAGAAAGTCCTCTTGTGGGAGAATAAGAGTGTGTCTCGAAACCTCGTATACACTAAGATTGACAACCCAGCAAGGTGTGTTGAGTGGAGTGAATTAAAGCATTAAATGTTAAATGACTTTCAGAGCCGTATTGGTCTCTGAGCATAAGAGTTACTGAATTGAATCGATGACTCAGTAACTATTTCCTAATTATATCAAGGCTTATCCAGCTTAATGCAGGATGGCAGGAAAATCTCTCTCTCTCTCTCTTATACACACACACACACACACACACATTCATTGTCATTCATTCATTCATTCATTCTTACCACTGTTAAAGATGTGTTAATTTATGGCACCTCCACAAGACAGTCCCAAATCTGGCTTAGTCTTGCTACAGCACACAGGTGAGCATCACCAATCTACAACATGTTCTCCCCAACAAATTCCTCACTGCTGTTTTATATATGTTCACCTGACCATATCTTGAATCCTCCTTGTCTGCTTAACCCCTTCCGTACGGGGGGGGGGGCTCTGTCTTGAAAAAAAAATCGTCTGGCGTTAACGAAATAAAATATTAAAAGTAGCGTCCTGTAGGGAAGGTGTCAATAGTCTAGTAGTGAAGGTGTTAATAGTCCAGTAGTGAAGATGTTAATAGTCCCAAATGTCTCTATCTGATTGAGCCATCTGGTAGTTGATCTTTTCCTGTGTGCTTTCCTATCTCGTGGGATCCAGTGTTGACGTCGTTACTTTCATCGTTGGAATTCAGTGTCTTGGGATTAAACCCACTTAGTAGTTGTGTCCTCATAAGGTCCAGATCTCCAGTGAAAGATGTTGAAGATTACTTGATCTCTGGGACATAAGGCTCTCAATTAACTATGAGCTGAAGACGCCTAAGAATAAATATGGAGACTGACATTAAATTGATAAACTCTAAAAACAGATCGTACTTTTATTTCCGATTATTGGTTACATTTAATCAACCCAAAGCCCTGACGTGACAGATGAATGTTTTAACCACGAGGCATATTTCGAAAACGTGTAACGTTAACTCAGTCACCGACTTTTACCCACTTTTGTTTGGATTTATAGATGTAAACAAGAGAGCACCCACAGTGGCACTAAAATGTTTAATGGGGTGCTGATGGTAGATTTAGGTTTGGTGCCATTGTTTATGGTGAATGTCGAGTACACAGTGCCAGAGCTTGCGGCTCTTATACACTCTTTATTGTTTAAAATATTCAGACATTATAATGGATGAGGTTAATTATGTCCATCATAGTGCTCTCCCTCCCCCCCCCACCATTATCTTCTTCTTCTTCTTCTTATCATCTTTTTCAAAATCATTATCACCATCAATATTACAAACACCATTTTACTGAATCACTATTTTTTTACAATGCTCTTTTATTAAACTTACATTGTCCCATTCACTCTATTAATCACGTGTGTCTGCTTACTTTCACCTCAGTCAGTTTTTGGTTCCGGAGAAATTGAAAGAGAGACATTTTACGTTTGGCTGAAACCCTTGAAGGAATCTCTTGGTTGGAGGGTCCACTAATGTGTTTTGATGACTGCTTTTATTTCAGTAGGGGGTGGGGAGAGATTTGGTTACGATGGAAACATTATGTCGTGTCGTGAGTAAGATTTTGTTAAACTTAGGTAAAACTTAACGTAGTAATTTTAAAGTAGGTCCTCATGTGTGTCAGTTTGGGGGACAAAGCTGCTGCACCATCCTCGCCACGGCCATCTGTTCGACACCACAGTCATAGTCAGCCTGTATACGGCCCGTCTTTTGTCCTGCAATTATTCTGAAATTCCTTCCTAAATGACCCTCTCCCCATTTCAGGGTCGTATATACTTAGCCTAGGACACTGGAAATGCTGTTTGCAGTGTAACATTCAATGCTACAATATCCTGACCACTGAGCTCTGTTATACACACCCTTTGTGGCCTCTACTCTGTTATTCCTTCTGAGCTACTGGCTAATAGAATGAGTATGTGGTGCACAGTAAACTAGCCACTGTCTGCGGTAACATTCATATCGAAGTCAATTTCAGAAGTAAAGCAATGAACTTTTTCTTTAGTAGTGGACGTTATTTTATTCAACATTAAGTCATATAATAAAGCACAAGAGGATATATTATAAAATACAAAAAAAAATTCCATAAACATCTTATCATTTATTCAGTATCCCTATTCCTCGTTTACAGTTGTATGGGAGGGTAGAGATAAAAGGGAAAGTGGTTCAAGTTAAGTGTAGAAAGTGGTAAAAAAAAGAAAGAAACCAAGACAACACGTAGAAACACTTCACACTTACACTCTACACTCTTACTCTCGACACCCACACACACTATATAAAATTAATTCCTTATCACCCACACTCAAAATTTTTACCTTAATAAATAAACACCTAACTCACCTGAAGTAAAGATGAGAGGAAGATTGATGAGGAGAGATAGAGTCACGACTTAGGCAGTGGGGCGACCAGGTCTGAGTGGAGCACAGTATAGTAGTGAGTGAGTCATTTTCTTACCAGCATGTTGTTTCGATTAGTTCAGGGTGACGCCCCTTTTAATATTGAGGAAGAGGGCAGGAAGAGGATGGCTTGGGGAAGGAAGTAAGGGGAGGAAGGGTGTGGAAGAGGAAGAAGGAAGAGGAGGAGAAAGGGAAGGGAAGGAAGGAAGAGAGAGTGGAGGAAGGGGATGGAAGAAGAGGAAAAGAGGAGGGAGAAGTGAAGAGAGAATTTAAGTGAATGCCTCAGTCCGAAATCAATAGCCACCACTTACAACAGTATACCTCTAGATCAGTATGACAGCCCTAGAGAGTTGATGTCTCATATTAACATAATGGATGCGTCACGGTATGTTCGATTGTTTGTTTCAGCGAATTCATTATTTTTCTTTTTTTCTGTGGTGTGTGATCATGTTTATTTGGTGTTGTTTTTTACCGGTTTATAAGGTCAGCACCTCGTAAACTTCCAATTTTTCTTATTCATTATTTTTGGGATACATTTGTGAGTGTGTGTGTGTGTGTGTGTTTGTGTGTGGGTACAATTGATTCACTTCCATGTCACCGCATTAAGAGTCGCTTGAAAGCAGTGTACACAGTATAAGTGTACTATACAATCTTATGTATGAGCCTGACCTGCTACCGTTGTTCCTGAAAGACAATTTGAATTATTTCCCCTGCCGCACGAGACTGCTGAGGATTATGTTTGTCGGGAGTGAGTGAGAGATATTTAATACCCTATCTTTCACTATATCCTTAGACAGTGTTCCCTCGATCTTTTGTCGAGTTTGTACCTGTCTGTCTGTCTGTCTGTCTCTCTGTCTAAGTAGCAGAGATAACCAAAAGTGTCGTCTGCTTAGGAACTTTGGATACGAGTCTTCAGCAACATACACACCGGATTATTATGTCTCAAAATTCATCATCGTCAGTTTTTCTCACTTCCAAGCAAGAGAATATACTTTAACCCATCGATGACTTTGGATAAAAAAAAACACAATAATGTTGCAGTCTCCTATAAGAAAAAACACACACTAGAATGAGGAAATAAAACGAAAAAAAAAACAACAGCACAGGGAGAATTTAGTTACCACGGCGGGTCTGTTGTTCAAAGAGACTTGTAGAAAAATAAATGCAAGGAGAAGACATGATCGATCCTTTCTCTCCGTACCAAAACACAAACCAGTTATCATATTTTTGGTAAGTTATTATATTACCATGGCTAATTTGTCCCCCAAGACCTGGGAATAACTGGCCCAACATTAAATTAACACCGAGAAGCTTTGTTAGTATAAGAACTATTAAACGATGTCTTTTTGGCTATAAGAATGACCTCTCAACCCGAAATATTGAATGCATTTAATCTTGCTTACCCGGTGAATAAAATATTATACTGACCGTCAGCAAACACACAGCAGTCGATGGTCATCTGACTCGGTTCATTTGGGTGTTTATTTTGTATTTGTTGTTGACATATTAGAACAGCGTTTCTTAACCTGGGGTGTAAGGATCCCCAGGGGGTGCTGAAATCGATTTTAGGGGGTTCTGGAAAGGCTCTGTCAAGTCCAGAACGATACGTTAGGGCAGTTAGAGTACACACTTACTTCTTGTTTTTGTTTTTACGTGGATTAGCCCACCCGGGCACAGGTCACTGACCCACATTGGGGCCTGGGGGGTAATAATAATAATAATAATAATTAGGGCTGGATAGTTATGCATTTGCATATTTCATATGCAAATGCATATTTTGCGTGATTTCTATGATAAGTGCATATTACCTAGATAACTGCATATAAATGCATATTTTGGTAAAATATTCATCTGGCAGTATCTCTTTGTTGCCACTGAATGAGCACACGTGGTACTGGGAGGTGAGGTGAGGTGTGGTTAGGTGAAGTGAGGTGAGGTCACGTCGCTTTAATCTGTCGTTTCCACACCTGGTCATGACTCATTGACTAGTGAGTTAGTGGTCAGAGCAGTGCTGCTGTGTGAGCTACTCTTTCTGCTGTTTGCCGAAAGTACAAAGAAACCAAAATGAAGTGCTGAGATCATATGTAAAGGAATTTGATGCATTTACTACTGATGGAAGTGTTACTGTTTTGTAAATATTGTGAGCACCAGTGACAGGAGCAAGAATTTCAAGTCCAACACACTTAAAACAAGCAAGCACATCCGACTCGAAGTTGTTAAGTCCAATAGTGCACAAAAGGAGCAACAACTACTTTTGCATGTTCCAGTAAGTCAGGGTCTGATCGTTCCCAGTTCAACGCAGATTTGTGCAGGCATTTGTTTCAGGATATTCCATTGCATAAACTGAATAACAGTGCCTAAAGTCGTTCCTGAACATATACTGGAAAAAGGTGCCTGACGAATCAACGTTACGTAAGAATGCAACCACAATCTGTAATGTCTGAAAATATGTCAGTCTATATTGTAAATACATGTTCATATATATTTTAGCAATTTTCACATATATATGTTAAATACATTACGTATAATAAACATTAACATTAGTTTATATTAACTATTTGTTTCCGTATAACCCGATTCTTGGCTTTATAAGTGGCATTTTTAAGTGTATATAAATGCATATTTCTGTTTTAGTGCATATTTGAAAAAGATCAAAAAGTGAGAAACAATATATGTTTGTTGTGTTGTCAATATTGTAAGAGAAACAATTGAGACCCTGCAATTGTGTGTAAATGAGGTAGAAAGTCAGATCAGCAACCTGGGACTTGGTAACAATTTTCGTGATGCCATATGGCAGCAGGGTCTACCATTAGACAACACATTATGCTTCCAACATCTTCCCAAGCGGTAGTACCTCCCTGTTTGGTGTGTGCCTATTACCTTCTACCTACACTGGACCTTCCCTTGTTTGTCTGTGTACTCTATATCAGAGTTTGTTAAGGACTGATCTTTTCCGTGTGATGGCCTTGATACCACCAAAAGAGAGAAAGAGCACCACACTACTAATAACAATAGGATCCGGATGCATACACCGATTTTAATTGTGAACGAGAGAAAGAAAGAGAATAGTCAACACGTACAAGTATAAATAATTCATACCCCATATCCTGTTTTAGCTGTGACTGCATTGCTAAAATTATGCTCGATTGTTTTCCGTATGGATACAACTTCATCAAGGTGACTGTCCATAACAATGACGATGACGATGATAATGTTGATAGTAATAACATGGATGATGCTGATGATAATAATAATAATGACATTGATTATAATGATATTGATGCTGATAATGGTCATAATAATGAGAATCAATAATAATAATAATAATAGCTTATAAAAGTAGAATTACTTATAATATTAAGAAAAATAGCAGTAATACTGCATTTACAGTAACTAAAATAATATTAGGAAAACTAATAATATTGCTACTACTGACAACCACAAGGTAAACTACTGTCACAAACTGTCATACAGTAGTTAATAGTTTGGTTAAATACATAGGTAAACTAAGTAAGGCCTAACAGCTTGTCTTTGAACACCTTTCATGAATTAAGTTTAATGTGATTGAGTTTCTATGGTTTGTCAGTAGTCTGTCTAAGATATTAAACCACACAAGATACCAGATGGATATATGGAGATTGTTGATAGCTTTGGTTTAGGCGTGGCCTGTTTGTTTGTTTGTTTGTTTTTTTAAGTGAGGCTAGGAGGGTAAAGGACACGTAAGGTCGGTCAGCGTCTTGGTGGGCGTGGAGATTGTGACACCTGGTCAGCTGGTCGTAGGTACTGTTTGCTCCTCTCATGCTGGTCTCCGTCTGCAATCGTCTCCACAGGTCAGTTAAAGTTCATCCCGCTACCACCGACACTTGTGAACCCGAGTTATCAATCAACACCGTTCCGCTTCACTGAGAAATAATCATACATTGTCAACTTCATAACCTTGATAGTATGTGTGTCTAGTGTTGTGTCTGTGCGTGTTGTTGTTGCTGTTATTTTTGTTGTCGTTGTTGTTTTCGTTTGAATTTAATTTGGCCGCTTACAGCTGCTAGTTTATTGTGCACCCCATACTCATCCTGTGAGCGGTAGCGCAAATAGATTACAGAGTTGAATTCACTAAGGGTCTGTGTAACTAACCCAGTGGTCAGATATGGCATTGAATTTTCGAATATTTAAAATAAATTCTTTGTTTGAATAGAGGAGTGTGAGGCAGTATGTCTGGCCGCACACTTTGTTATTCACATTTTCGTGAAAGGTATTCAAGCAATATTGCGTGTTTGGTTCTATACGTGGGAACTGATATAGCTACTGAGTGCAAAAAAGTGGATACCATCTTAATATGTCGGCTATCTTGGCATTAATAGATAAAGTACTGTGTCATTTCACACACCGTGCTTGGACCTGTCCCTAAAAGGTTCTATCTTCACACAGTCGAGGACATATGTTCGAGTGTGTGGCCATATGTTTGGCCACACACTTAACATTTAGTTTTGTTCACATCTGTTTGAGGGCAATACTGCCAGAGGTACTTATATCCTAACCTAAGTCTAGCGGTTACAACATCTTGTAATCTAATGATCTTGTTACTTGCCCCATATACACGTTTCGCTTGATACATCTCATGTTTGGTGTGCGGGGGGGGTGAAGAATTACCACGGTGGGGAGGAAATGTACAGTCTCGGTCAGTAGTAGTATCCTTCCACCACCTAACGCCTGCGCCTGACCGGGTCCTTTCTGTACAGTAAGTCACGTAGGGTGGAGAGGGAGAATGTTCGTCTTGGGGGAGGAGCTAATAGAACAGGTGTCTTTTAAGAATGGGACCTAGTAGAACAGGGCCTTTAGGCTAGGGCCTAGGAGAACAGGGGCCTAATTGGAACAAAGGACTCTTAGGAATGGGGTCTAGTAGAACAGGAGCCTTTTATAACTAGGACCTAGCAAAACAGAGACCTTTTAGGACTGGTGCCTATTCGTTCAGGGGTCGACGAATTTTCTGAATCCCTGATGACTTATCACACAACTACATAACCAATCACATTACCGTACTTCACTTTTATAAGATGAGCAATGACGTGTGTGTGTGTGTGTGTGTGTGTGTGTGTGTGTGTGTGTGTGTGTGTGAAATACGCTCCAAATTTCATACAGTGACGTGTTCTTAGAATGAAGCGGATGCAATATTGCGAGTGTTTTGGCAGAGGTCAAATGATATTTTCTTTACTCCTGATGCACACATACTGTACCTTACGTTACGTAGACCTTCCCTTACTTATTACTTAGATGACATAAAGACCATGCCACCTGATCATTAAAAATAAATAAATTCAGGAAAATGTGAAAATATTAGTTTGATGACATCTGACAACTCAGCAGCTGGTTCTCTGTATAAATACGGCTGGTCCGCCTGAGCCGCACAGTTACACGTTCTCCACCACGAAACTAAGGTTAGACCGTGTTACCATTTATTACTTTATCATTTGTCGCCTTTGTTATTACGTGTTATTACCTCCTATCTATGATTTTCCATTACTACATCTCTTGATTGGAGAGTGTTGGGCTTAGGATGGAGGATTTTTCAACCGTGCATATCCTTGGGGTCCGGACTGTCAAAGCCAGCCATCCTGCCAAGCTTGTATTGATCGGGCAGTGATGTGCAGAGGAATGCGATTTTGCAAGTCTATTCATCTCATTATTACTTCAAATAAAACCACACACCACAGTGTGTCGACAGCGTGTGATTTATGTGGGGTTAGGAAGAGTTTTGTCAACCCCGTGAGTCACGCCCTTCCTTCCTCCCAGTCATGACATCCTGACCTGACAGATGGATGACCTTCACTCACGAGGATTATTTTTTTCTTCAGATATCCCAAATTTCTGTAACCTCCCTCCTCCCGGCATTTCACCATAAGAGTAACCACCTTCACGATTACACTTCACACACACACACCCCTAGGTAGCATTACAGTAGGTTGGTTAAAATTAATGTGAGATACGTTTTTGGCGACGAACTCTTAGGTGATTATTTTTTCTCCCGAATCTTTCACTCAGAAAATTATTAACATTATTTATCCTCGTGTTCCCCTGAGTCTTGTACGACGGGAGGTTAAGCGTGTAACAGGTGTGATTTTGTTACTTCACCTGTCGAATCTTGGTGACCCTACACAGGGAAGAGACATGCGGGTGGTTCTGACAGTGTAGACGGGATATTTGATTACCTGTCTTAAGTTAGTCATGTACAGTACTTACCAAATGTACTAATGCACAGATTATTTAGGTTACAGGAGTGTACAATATTTAAAGTAATATAATAAGCCCCTTTATCAGTGTTGTCATTAGTACACAGGATAATAACGTTCTGTAATTTTTGTAATAATTTCTGTGACTGAGTAAGTGTATGTTATTTTTACATCACCTAGTGGGCATGTCCATTGTCCATTCTATCTGTATTTCCGCATGACCAGGTAAGATGGCGACGATGCAACTCGACCGTCTGGTGAAAGTAAAACACACACACACATACACACACATACACACACACATGCACACATACATACACACACATACATACACACACATACACACATACACACTCCGAGCATTACAATTATGTATGAGAATGAGAGAAAACAAGAACAATGGAACTTCACTATGAATGGCACTCGGCGAAATTTCAATGTGGGCGATCAACATCCCTCACCCCATCTCCCTCACCTCGCCCTCACCTCGCCTCACCCTGCCCCCACTCTCGCCTCCTACCTCGCCTCCCTCACCTCAAGTTTTTCTTCCTTTATGGCGTTTTACCAGACCTTCATGGATGACCTGTGACCATGACCTTTAGCCCATTGTTGACCTAAAGTTGTTGTGCCTTGAGCTGTTGCAAGGCCGACCAGCGCGCGGTGAAATTATTGTAAAGATCAGGTTAGGCTAGACGGGTGAACTGGGAGATGGATGAGGTGACGCTCATCACAGTTGGATGACAACAGGCGTGTGTGTGTGTGTATGTAAAAGGAAAAAACATATGTACTGTATGTGTTTGTGAAAGTCATGACGTGGGTTGTGTGTGTAAGTGAGAGGCGCCCCTGTGCATGGCTTGCTTTGATGATTGGCTGTCAAGACTCCACCCTCCTCGCCCCTCTCTAGTTCTTTCTCTTCCCATCCTGCCTCTCACACTCCCTCCCTCATTCATCAGCACGTGGAAAGAGGGAGGAGGGGGTGGTAGAGACATACAACGCTTGTGTCTTAAGATCCTCATAGATTCGTAGGATAAAATATTTCTGGGAGCAATTTTGACGCTATGTTGAGCCCCGAGTTTATGTCATTACGCTGATATCCAGTAAAAGGGAAAAATAATTTACGAATCTATGAGAATCCTCCATTACGTTACAAACTTGTGTGATCCACAGTTAGACATGTTCTTACATCTCAGGTTACGAGGAAATATGTGGACGTGCAAACCGGTAATGCTTCGAGCTCCGTCCTCCTTCCCTCCTTTCTCCTTCCCGCCCTCCTTCCCTCCCTCCTCGCTCCCTCCCTCCCTTCCGCTATACAGAAAGTGAAAGCGACTCTACCGTGTTGTGGGAGGGTATTGTTTGGATGTTCTAGATGACCAGCGACGTCCTTTGAGATCTATTATCTTGGCATTAACTCTCGATCCAGGGTCTCCCCACATGACCTTAACCCTCATCCACCGCCCATTTTAGTGTGTAAGTTGCGACTACGTCATAGTGTTCAGTTCTGGTCAAACTATTTCGCCACGCTTAGATGAGACAAATAGGGCAGTTAAGCGTTGGTTCGTCAGGCGCAACTTTTCAGATAAGAGACAATATAACTCTAACCTAACCTAACCTAAGCAGATCAACACTTAAGGCACCTGCCGTCCGTCTCACCTCAACCTTCCTCCCCAACACCCCCATCCCACCGAGAATCGCACCTCCTGACCCCCACACCCTCCTCCTTCCCAACACGACTTTCTCCCATACTCTCTTCTTCCTTCTTCTCACCCCACACGCCTCTTTTTCCTTCCATCCACCCTTCAACATCCTTCCCAATATCCTCTGCACTCTACCCTCTCCTTATTCCCTCCTTTCCTCCCTCCCCCCTTGCTACCAAGCACCCGTCCGCCCACTGCCTAGATTCAGGATTGACACACTTTCACTATTTCTTATAAATATCAGGATACCATTGATTGAGGCAAACCTGGGAGACCCCTTGTTGTCACGTGTGTGGGATGGTCTCATTTCAGGCTGATTTTGTATATTGAAAACGAAAAAAAAAGACTATTATTATTATTATTATTATTATTGATTTTTATTATTATTGTTATTACTGTATTGTTGTTATTGGTAATGGTATTACTACACTTATAAACCTTTTTAATTTTACTCAGTGAAATTGATCGTAAGAATTATATAAAGTGTTTAAATATTAACTTAAATTTGATAATGAACAGATGGATAAAACACGAGTAATGTGACCTTAATATTTCCTTCATCAGCTTATGAATGAACTCGTTAAGCTGTAGTTAAGTTTCCTGTATAGTAATTTAATTTCAGTTTAGTGTTTTTTTCTTATGACTTCACAGTGATTTATTTATTTTTTCGTTCTCATATTAATTATTTACAGAGATGTATTTTTTTCCATTAAATATCTACTTTATTATTAAAAAATATCTACACTTTTATGTAGTTTATTGTGTTTGTGCGTAGTTGTGTGTGTTAGAGAGACTTTCCCCCTTGGTGTGACTGACCGATACAAGAGAACAAACTGATGGCGGGGGGAGGAAGAGATGATGAAAGTATATCACAGAGAAAGTGACACAAACACAACTCTTATTTATAGGTGAAAATATATTAAGAATTGCTTCTTGTGTTGTCGCATATCAGAGTGAGTCATTTAGATACGTTATCACATCATCAATTAGGTTAAAAAAAATCACAGGAAACTTTTATAATCCATCTTTGTATTTACATCCGCTCCCAAATCGCGAATTAGGATGAAGAAAAAATACTCAGGAATTTTCGGGAGCCCGTGTGTGTGTGTGTGTGTGTGTGTGTGTGTGTGTGTGTGTGTGTGTGTGTGTGTAATAGGGATCATCGTGTTTCTTGAGGTAATACGTAGGTAGAGGAGAAGGGACGTTGTTATTGTCACTCATGTGTTAAATGGTACAAGGTAAGGCAGAGTTTCACGTTTTCTGCTTGGAATGTGTGATTA
This sequence comes from Homarus americanus, assembly GCF_018991925.1. Taxonomy (NCBI): domain Eukaryota; kingdom Metazoa; phylum Arthropoda; class Malacostraca; order Decapoda; family Nephropidae; genus Homarus; species Homarus americanus. Next base: position 687,834 of record NW_024735381.1, on the reverse strand, counting down.
GCTGTGTGTGTTGTGAGGTGTGGGTGTGTTGTGAGGGTGTAGAGGGTGTGTTGTGGTGTGGGGGTGTGTTGTGAGGTGTAGGGGTGTGTTGTTGTGAGGTGTAGAGGGTGTGTTGTGAGGTGTAGAGGGTGTGTCTGTCTGTCTAGAGGGTGTGTTGTGAGGTGTAGAGGGTGTGTTGTGAGGGTGTGAGGGGTGTGTTGTGGTGTGGTGTGTCTGTCTGTCTAGAGGGTGTGTTGTGAGGTGGAGAGTGTGTTTGTGAGGTGTAGAGGGGTGTGTTGTGAGGTGTAGGGGTGTGTTGTGGGGTGTGGTGTGTCTGTCTGTCTGTCTAGAGGTGTGTTGTGAGGTGTGGGGGTGTGTGGTGTGGTGTGTCTGTCTGTCTGTCTAGAGGGTGTGTTGTGAGGGTGTAGAGGGTGTGTTGTGAGGTGTGGTGTGTCTGTCTGTCTAGAGGGTGTGTTGTGAGGTGTGGGGTGTGTTGTGGTGTGGGGGTGTGTGTTGTGAGGTGTGGGGTGTGTCTGTCTGTCTAGAGGGTGTGTTGTGAGGTGTGAAGGTGTGTTGTGAGGTGTGTGGTGTGTCTGTCTGTGTGGGGTGTGTTGTGAGGTGTGGGGTGTGCTGTGAGGTGTAGAGGGTGTGTTGTAGGTGTGGGGGTGTGTTGTGAGGTGTGGGGTGTGCTGTGAGGGTGTAGGGGGGTGTGTTGTGAGTGTGGGGTGTGTTGTGAGGTGTAGAGGGTGTGTTGTGAGGTGTAGAGGGTGTGTTGTGGTGTGAGGGTGTGTTGTGGGGTGTAGAGGGTGTGTTGTGAGGGTGTGGGGTGTGTGTTTGGAGGTGTGAGGGTGTGTTGTGAGGTTGTGAGGGGTGTGTTGTGAGGTGTGGGGTGTGTGAGGTGTAGAGGGTGTGTGTGAGGTGTGAGGTGTGTTGTGAGGGGTGTGGGGTGTGTGGGGTGTGGGGTGTGTGGGGGTGTGAGGTGTGTTGTGAGGTGTAGAGGGTGTGTTGTGAGGTGTAGGGGTGTGTTGGAGGTGTAGAGGTGTGTTGGGAGGTGTAGAGGGTGTGTGAGGTGATAGGGTGTGTTGTGAGGTGTAGAAGGTGTGTTGTGAGGTGTAAGGTGTGTTGTGAGGTGTAGAGGGTGTGTTGTGAGGTGTGGGGTGTGTTGTGAGGTGTGAGGTGTGTTGTGAGTGTAGGGTGTGTTGTGAGGTGTAGGGTGTGTTGGAGTGTAGAGGTGTGTTGTGAGGTGTAGAGGCTGTGTTGGGAGGTGTGAAAGGTGTGTTGGGAGGTGTGGGGGTGTGTTGTTGTGAGGTGGGAAGATCACGTTTTGTGGTCAATTATATAAAATACCAGTAATTGTCTCGAGTGCTGTTGTGTGACAGTAGTGTGTTTGGAGTGTTTGTGTGTGTGACAGTAGTAATGATTAGTGTTGTGTGTGTGTGACAGTAGTAATGTTTGAGTGTTTTGTGTGTGACAGTAATGTTTTGAGTGTTGTGTGTGTGTGACAGTAGTAATGTTTGGAGTGTTTTGTGTGTGTGACAGTAGTAATGTTTGAGTGTTTTGTGTGTGTGACAGTAGTAATGTTTAGTGTTGTGTGTGTGTGACAGTAGTAATGTTTGAGTGTTGTGTGTGTGACAGTAGTAATGTTTGAGTGTTGTGTGTGACAGTAGTAATGTTTGAGTGTTGTTGTGTGTGTGACAGTAGTAATGTTTGAGTGTTGTGTGTGTGTGACAGTAGTAATGTAGTGTTGTGTGTGACAGTAGTAATGTTTGAGTGTTTGTGTGTGTGACAGTAGTAATGTTTGAGTGTTGTGTGTGTGTGTGACAGTGTGTGTTTGAGTGTTGTGTGTGTGACAGTAGTAATGTTTGAGTGTTGTGTGTGTGTGTGTGTGTTGAGTGTTTTGTGTGTGTGACAGTGTAATGTTTGAGTGTTGTGTGTGTGTGTGACAGTAGTAATGTTTGAGTGTTGTGTGTGTGACAGTAGTAATGTTTGAGTGTTGTGTTGAGTGTGCTGTTTGGAGTGTTATTGTGTGTGTGACAGTAGTAATGTTTGAGTGTTTGTGTGTGTGTGACAGTAGTAATGTTTGAGTGTTGTGTGTTGTGACAGTAGTAATGTTTAGTGTTTTGTGTGTGTGACAGTAGTAATGTTTAGTGTTTTTTGTGTGTTGATAGTAATGTTTGAGTGTTGTTGTGTGTAGTAGTAATGTTTGAGTGTTGTGTGTGTGACAGTAGTAATGTTTGAGTGTTGTGTGGGACAGTAGTAATGTTTGAGTGTTGTGTGTGTGACAGTAGTAATTTTGAGTGTTGTGTGTGTGTGTGACAGTAGTAATGTGAGTGTTGTGTGTGTGACAGTAGTAATGTTTGAGTGTTGTGTGTGTGACAGTAGTAATGTTTGAGTGTTGTGTGTGTGTGTGTGTGTTGTTTGAGTGTTGTTGTGTGTGACAGTAGTAATGTGAGTGTTGTGTGTGTGTGACAGTAGTAATGTTTGGTGTTGTGTGTGTGTGACAGTAGTAATGTTTAGTGTTTGTGTGTGACAGTAGTAATGTGAGTGTTGTGTGTGTGTGAGTAGTAATGTTTGAGTGTTGTGTGTGTGTGACAGTAGTAATTTTGAGTGTTGTGTGTGTGTGACAGTAGTAATGTTTAGTGTTGTGTGTGTGTGTGACAGTAGTAATGTGAGTGTTTGTGTGTGTGTGACAGTAGTAATGTTTGAGTGTTGTGTGTGTGTGACAGTAGTAATGTTTAGTGTTGTGTGTGTGACAGTAGTAATGTTGGTGTTGTGTGTGTGTGAGAGTAGTAATGTTTGAGTGTTGTGTGTGTGACAGTAGTAATGTTTGAGTGTTGTGTGTGTGTGACAGTAGTAATGAGTGTTGTGTGTGTGTGACAGTAGTAATGTTTAGAGTTGTGTGTGTGTTGACAGTAGTAATGTTTGAGTGTTGTGTGTGTGTGACAGTAGTAATGTTTGAGTGTTGTGTGTGTGTGACAGTAGTAATGTTTGAGTGTTGTGTGTGTGTGTGACAGTAATAATGTAGAGTGTTGTGTGTGTGTGACAGTAGTAATGTTTGGAGTGTTGTGTGTGTGTGTGACAGTAGTAATGTTTGAGTGTTGTGTGTGTGTGACAGTAGTAATGTTTGATGTTGTGTGTGTGTATTAGTAATGTGTGAGTGTTGTGTGTGTGACAGTAGTAATGTGAGTGTTGTGTGTGTGTGACAGTAGTAATGTTTGAGTGTTGTGTGTGTGACAGTAGCAATGTGTGAGTGTTGTGTGTGTGACAGTAGTAATGTAAGTGTTGTGTGTGACAGTAGTAATATGAGTGTTGCGTGTGACAGTAGTCATATGAGTGTTGCGTGTGACAGTAGTAATATGAGTGTTGCGTGTGACAGTACCAGTCAATGTTTAAGTTAAAAGCAGTAATGAATTTTTATGTTCGTTTTCGAGTCATCCGTTGTCCAAACATTACATAACCGGCCGCTGTGAGACAATAAGCTGATATTACGACTCGTCACTGCGTATATTAGCTGAGACAAGCTTAGTGCACATCGTTAGTTTCACAGCTTTTAGATGTTTAGCTGTAACGTAATAGTAATAATAGTAATTGAAATGCTATTAATAATAATTACACTGGGAACCACTGATCGGTGTGGCAGGTTGAGAGGAAAGATTCGTTTGCACCACGAGGGGGCTAGTTTATTGAGCACCCCCTTGCATCCCGTGGAAGGTGAAGTGCAAAAGCGTTTATCGCGCGCAACAGGGAAGCTTGCGGAGTTAAAGGTAGTAAATGTCTGAAGGGCCATGGAATATGTCGGCAAGTTACACAGTGACAGAAGTGTGGGGAGGGGGGCGCAGGAGAGATTCTCGACACAATACATCTGTTTTGGTAAGGCGTGGCAGGTCCCTAATAAGTCAAGTGCTAGACCTGGCTCTAGGAGGAGGGGTATTTAGTCAGGAGGAAAAGGTGTTGGTGACTGAAAGAGTGGACATGTGAAACCAATCGAGTTGGGTCACCTTCAGCAAGTTCCACCCCACTCCTCATCCTTCCCCTCCTCAACACTCCTTCCCTTCTCTCACCCTCCTCACTACTTCATCCCTCCTCCACCCTCCTCTCTTCCTTCTCAACACGCCTCATCTCCTCGTTACACCACTTAGTGAAAGTCTTTCGTGTGTCGATGCGCACTAACATAACAGGCGTTAAGAACACCGAATTCGGTGTTCTTAACGCCTGTTATCGTCCTGACCTTGGTGTGTGTTTTTTTTTTTTTCTGGTTAAGGTGGGGAAAGGATGGAAGGCATGCTGGGGCTCAAGGCACAGCCAGACATGAGGGATGGAGAAGTCACAACATAACTAAGCTAACCTAGGATTTAGTATGAGGTTGCACAATGGTTATTTTAGTAGACAATGACTAGATTGATTTTACAATTACAAGTTTATTAACATCTTATACTGTATTACGTTATGGACTCACTTGATTGTGACTTGTTAAATGTGAATTTATATCATCTAAATTTTAATCTAAGGTGGATCACTCTGGCGGACATAGATGGTCGCGGGTTGGGTTGTTGTAGTGCCACCTTGGTGTATTAAGAGTTGTTATCCCAGACCGTCAGTGCATGGCGAAGGCTCCTGTTTAACGTAACGCATTGTGTGACCGTAATAACGCATCCCTGGATTACAAAGTGACAGAATCTCTCTCGTGCACACGCGCACACGCACACACACACACACACACACACGTGTGTGTGTGTCTGTGTGTGTACACACTTGGCAAAGAGATGCATATAAAACTCAAGCCTCTGTGTCAAATATCAAGGTCACTGCTGAAGGCCAAGGTCAAATGGGGGTCATTGGTGTTTTATGTGCCCTGCTATTGTGTCTGTCTCTCTGTTTATCTGTTTTGTCATCGTTTATCCAAAATCAACCCATTTCCTCCTCCTCTTACTCCCACAACACTTCCAGAAATCCTTGCTTACAGTGTATTGGTGAGTATACGTTATTGAGTCTTGTGATTCATTATGGTTTACTTCTTTCTTTTTCCTTTTATCTTTTTGCTTCCTTTTGTTGCTGTAGTTCTTTCCGTATTCTTTCTTCTTCCTCTTTATTCTTTCTACGCGACTGATCTATCCATCCATCCCCAGATAGACGATCATGGCAGGAAAACGCACAGCGACGATGGCAGTACTGTTGGTGTTGGGTCTCCACTTGTCAGGAGCCCAGGGGAGGAATCACGTCGTGGCAGGGGTGCAGGGTCAAGCTGTGGCACAGAGTCAGAGCACAGACGAGAACGGCGTCACCACAGGGGAGTGTGCCTTCACTGATAAGCAGGGCCAGCCCATTAGGGTAAGTTAAGTTGCCTGTGTGTGTGTGTGTGTGTGTGTGTGTGTGTGTGTGTGTGTGTAAAGTTGAATAGGAATGGCCATCAGCTTAAACCCTGAAAATGTGTTGGTGTTGTTTTCTTGCCTCAACTATTTGCTATAACCTACAGTAAGGTGTTGTTTGTTTACAGATCAGGTACCAACAAACTCCTGATGGCCAGATACAGGCTAACGTGATCGAAGGGAACGTTCCTGATCCCGTGGCAGCTCTCCGTGTGTGCAGGCAGTCCCAGTCGCATCTCCAGGATCAGGTGAGGTACTGACAGGTGAGGCACTTTAACAGGACAGACACACTTGAACAGGGTAGTAGCATTTGAATAGGACAGCGACACTTGAACAGGACAGTAACACTTGAACAGGACAGTGACACTTGAACAGGACAGTGACACTTGAACAGGACACTAACACTTGGACAGGACACTAACACTTGGACAGGTGTTATAGAGTATTTTGGTGTTAATCTTGACAACGTCGAAGCTATAAATCTAATCACTTGCATAACCCTTATGGGGAAGCTAGATATTGCCAGAGGTGTCGAGGAAATCTTGATAGTGACTGTACCTCATTAGGTTGTCATCTTGCACTGTAGCTAAAACAACTAAACAACTATCTGTGCATACTTTGTGGGAAACAATAGGAGACCATGGATGGTAAATTGTGGTATATGAGGGCTGTCACTAGTCACACGCAAAATTTCGGAGAATATCGACCCCCCACCTGCACAGATAGGTGTTTCAGTTACTGTACACTCGCAACAAAAAGTATCGGTTCATACTGTAGTGTGAACAATTTGAGACCAGTGACGATAGGTATTGGGAAAGGCGAGTTGTTCCAGCCGTATGTTGGCAGCCCTGATTGTCAGCCATAAGGCAACACCTAGTGGAGGGCGGGGGGGTTTGAGGATACACTTACCAACCTTCCCGACATATCACAGTGTATACGTATCGTTTCGGAACTCGTCGATCTCACCCTGCACCGATACTTTTTGGTGCGAGTGTACATATAGATGGTAAACACACACAGTAGTATGGCGTATATCGCTTGGATTTTTCTAAGATTCATGTCTCAAATTTAAATCTCTCTCATGTTCATCACATCTACAACGGTTAACAGAATTCTAGATAGCTGTAGTTTTCCTTGGGCGTTTGTTTCATGGGACAGTGCTCTTATCTTTTGTCTTTGTCTCCACCTCACAGCTGCAGGCACAGCAGCAACATCTGCAGAGACAACAGGAGAACCTTTTCTATCAACTCCGACAGCAGCAGCAAGCCATCTTCAACCATCAACCAGCCTTCCCAGACTTCTTCAACTAAATGGGTGGAACTGTCTACCTGACCCTCTCCCTCATCCACCCGAATTTTACCTGCTGTCTTCTTCATCAGTCCTTAACCTGATTTATCGTTTCGTTTTTAGTGATTATTTTATTTTGTTTTGAAATTTGTATTTTTGTTGTTGTTGATGTTGAGCCAACTTGACGTTCCTGTAAGAAGTGCCGATTTTTTCATTAGTGGTTCTTAAAATCTTCAGCATTCTGTCAGTATTTTTTTGCCTTCACATAAATATATCTAAATGTTTTCAGATATATATTTTTAATGTGTGTATGCAGAGTAGGTTGAAGGTAGCATCATTCATCACTATTAAATGACAAACAATGGTAGAATATTGTGACATTCACTGGACCAAGCAAAGTGAAACCTATTTATGCCTACGAAGGAAAATAATGCTTCCAAATAACTTGTCTTCCGTCATCATTCACTTGATTTTTTGGCTATGATGTATTTCGCTTCTCTCACCGCTTGTAAACTTCCATCACCAAGACTTCCAAGATTGTAAGATACTTCACTTTTGGTTCGTCTATATTAAAGATATGCAGGCGTCCTTTAGTAGCGATGAGATTGTCCAGGAATGCAAAATATTAGATTGAAGTCTGTCTGGAATGGGTGTGTGGGTGAAGAGGAGGAAACAATATCCCTTCTCCATCCCACAAAAAAAAAGAATTTGTGTCATAAATGGTTGGCTGTGTTGAGGTAGTGCCACTTGAATTACCCTTTCCCACGTATAATGATACCCGGGTGTATTCTCTCCGAAGGTCACCCTGGGAGGAGGAGGAGGACATAGTTTAAACACAACGAAACAGGAACAAACAGGTCCTTGCAAACAGGTCTAATATTGATTACGGACCCCCTTAGATAACTCGTTGAAGCATGGGGGAAAAAATCTACGTATAGGGTCTTAGATTATATTTGATGTCCTTAGTCATTTAGCAGCAGGTACAGACCCTAGAGTAGTGTATCTCCTTAAGTATCCGCAACAGTGAGTAGGGACATATATACAGGTATTGTACTAACCGTAGTGTTCCTGAAATCTATATACGCAGCTGCCGGTTACAGGAACCTATTTCAAGACTCAAGACTATTTATTACCCTATGTAATTTATAGAACCAAAAAAAATCGAACCGGATGTACAACTCTTAGTTTTATCTTGTCTTCCCAATACAACATTCAGAACGAAAATTGGGTCAATCATGAAAAAAAAGAAAGACTATGTTAAAGTAAACTTCCTACCAGAAATAGGACCCTAATAGGCACTACACAACATAAAATAAGAAGAGGGGACATAAATGTTCATGATTTATCTACCTGAAGAACGTAAGTTTTTTTAGACTGAAATTAAAGAATTTATATACTGTATTGTCCTTGAAGATCTGGTGTTTACGTAGATTGAACTTAAGTCTTAGTTTATGTACGTGAAGATACTTAATTTACATAAACTAAACTGAAATAATTTATATATCTGAAGACTGACAAGCCATTCATCCTACACTGAAATTTTATTGTGAATTTAGTTTGTGTTGAATATGTGGTTTGACCTGGAGAGTGGAGGTTGTGTATTCGCACTGTCATTGGGGTCATCCAGCCTCACAAGCGATTGGTCTTGTGTGTGTGTGTGTGTGTGTGTGTGTGTGTGTGTGTGCACCCTATCCTCTAAGTGCAAAGTGTCAGTATGTATGTTTGTATTTTTTCTCAGTGTATCTATGCATCATGACCTTTAACCAGAAAATATCTTGAGAATGGCCTGTAGAGGAGTGAGAGAGAGAGAGAGAGCACTTGCTGTTTTCTGTGGAGCTGGTCACCCATGCTCCTGTTGGCTGTGTTATATAAGAAAAAATATATTTTTTCCTTTGACAAAAATATTAATAGAAAAAAAGCGTTATGTGTTTCTACGTTTAATTTGCGAATATCTTATGTGTTCATCGCTTTTTAAGACTGTTTATCGTGCTAACAAGGAAATTATTTTATAATCTGGGCTATTTAACAAGTAAATTATGTTCATGGCTTAAGTACAATGATTAGTATATTGTTTAATTTATCAAATATATCTGGTACTTCACAAATTTACAACTGCCTTTTCTTTCCCATTCTATTCGACGTCCGTCACCTCATGAAAGTGATAATAGAAAATGGAGAAGCTAGTTGGAGGAGGTTGGTGGCGAGTCCCAAGCAGCGTCACAACTAAAATTAGATCAAACCTGGCTACGTTGAGGGAGGTGGTGCCTTCTGACGCCCTCGCCGTCGAGCGAATAATACCTTTTAGAAGGGGGGACTAGGTGCCAGATCTAGGGTATAGACTTTAAAATGTCAAGTGAATGCTCGGGAATGGTGGCTGATAATTACCTGCAAATCCAGTAGAAATCGGACAGATTTTATGGGGGTAAAAAATGGGGGCAGCAAAAAAAAAAAAAAAAAATTAAGAGCCTTATCTCGAAAACTAAAAACTGTACCGTTTCTCGAGATAACTCCAAAACTACTAGCGCGATTTTAATCAAATATATGTAATTTTAAAGATAAAAATAAATGCTATTTTTTCATTTAGTCGATTTTTTTTAAATATATTACAAACATATTCTAGACAAGGAGGAACATTTGAGAATCTTTCCTCTCTGAAATATAAGGAAAATAAAAATTCCACTTCAATGGATGTCTGAAGAATTGTGTCAGAGGTAATATGTTCAGCATAATCGGCCGAAGGATGTTGCTGTTATATCAATATATTTTTTCTTCCTAATTTCACCTTTTATTAAATAAAAAAAAAAACTCCTTCGAATGACATGAAACTTGGATATAATCATCTCGGTATACGGATACATAACATATATTAAAATAAAAAGATATATCAATAAATAAATACACAATGGGCGATAGCCCAACCGTGTGCTGATTTTTAATGTATTTGCTGAGAATCTATGGTGAAGATTCAGATTGGTAACAAACTATAGTGGTCAACAAACTGGTGTTTCAAGCGCTCTTTTATTTTTTAAACAGGTGATCAGGGTTCGATACCCATATAGACGTGGTAACGAGGAATTGTAAAGAGGTTTCGACTAATACCTGTAGTCTAGTCTCATTGTCTTTGATGAGACTGAACGAGAACACTAGAACAAAAGATACACACAGTGTTGCACTAAAGACCTGTATTATAACATAACATATACAGTCAGCCGAGTCAAACAATAAATTACTTTTACCCTTCGGTGTGATGGATTTCAAATGAACACTTTTTCTCCTGTTATCTCGGTAGGGTTGATAAGCGTGATTGCGACGTCATTTCCCTCATCCTTGTTTTTCGAAATATTCTAATTTATTTCAAAACATATAAACAGGGAAAATTTCCACAGGTAAAAGGTAGCAATTTTAATTTCTATTTTACTTCAAAAAGTCAGCGACGATAAGAATATGAGAACCAAGGTACCCTCTCTAACGTCATGGGAAGCACATTGCATTCAAGGGAACAATTTGTAGGCCCGACTGGACAGGACTTGACTGGAGACCTGGTGGCATCTATGACTCGTCGTTGTTGTTAATAATTTATTACTGTGCTTCAAAATATAAGGAGTTTAAGCACGTAACAAGGTTGGTAAATACCCTATGTCAACATGTAAAAAATTATGAGATTTATAAATCCCTCTAGAGAGCCTCGTAGGCCAAACAAAGTGATCTAGGCCGGAGAACGGAGATGCTTATACGAATATTAATTAATTATAATTGATATATAAATACGGTCTTCATATCCAAGAAATTATTGAAAATCAATCACAAATAAATATTAGTTATATTATATATAATATATATATATATATATATATATATATATATATATATATATATATATATATATATATATATATATATATATATATATATATATATATATATATGGATATATATATATATATATATATATATATATATATATATATATATATATATATATATATAATATATATATATATATATATATATATATATATTTTATATGGATCAACATTGTCTCGAAAAACTGCTCGTCATCTACGGATGCCCAATATTGTCGTCTACTTACTGACATGGAATTTCGAGTGCAGTAATTTCAGTTCGTGTTACTATAATCACACCTCTATTTAATGTTGTTTATTTAAACAACATTAAATAGCTGGTGGCCACAGAGCATTATAAAGATGTCACAGAACCAGAACCAATATATACACAATGAAAACTAAGCTACACACAAGTAGTATATGAAAATGCGTCAGACACAAGGACCTGCAGGGGCCACCAAAACAACACCACAGAACTACCTTAGTTTAGCTTAGCTTGCCTACCCACGCCAGAGTGGCCTGCGGGAGTGCTGTCATGGCAAACGGAACTCTGTCCCCGCAAGGTAGATAGCCCACCCGCTATCACATATCCCACTTTATTTCCCACTTGCTAACTTTACCTTCCTCCTACACCTTCTTGCATCTTCAGAGCCAACGGCTCTCTTCTCTACATCTCAACATAAACAACATTGTGTACCACAGACTGTGAACTGTATCCACGCTGTTCCTAACGGGCAGTCATGCCTACGGGACACACTTTCCCTTTCATTTCAATTTGACCGACTATCAGAATAAGAAAACATTTCCAATATAATAATAAACTTGCAGTGAAATACGAGTTCCTCAAAATAATAGTTTAACAAATCCACAATGTTCTTAGGATATGCAATTACTTATTTACATTCGAATTTTATTTTCGATTTATAATAAACTTAAAAATTGTAGGATTACACACAAGCGGAAAATGTATTATGGCAAGTGAAAAGTATAGTTTCACTAGTAGCTCCACGTAATCCCATATAAGGAAACCAAGGCTATCAATGTGAAGCCAGATATAATATCATTGCACGGAACTTTTCGCCAGTTTTTCATATTGTTCAACACCGAAGGGTTACAGCAATCACTGGTCAGACTGTACATGGTTGGATGAAGTCAGGAGTAAGATGACACCAGAATGGCAGCACTGTAGTTGTGGGATGTCGAAGAGGTAGCGGGGAACTGTGGAAGGTTGGTGAGGCAAAGTTGGAGTGCGGGACGTCGACGAAAGTGCTGAAGTTGTGGGTCGCTCAGTGAAGCAGTGCTGGAGTTTTTGGTGTGGTGAGAGGAGGACGAGGAAGTCATAAGTTTAGACGTTGGCAGGTCAGCGCTGGAGTCGTACGACGTCGAAGTTACAGTGATGAGGGCGTCGACGTCTCCTAGGCTGTAGTCGCAGGGGTAGTTACAGCAGCAGTAGGACACCAGAAGGGAATCACTGGAGTTTTGGAACGTCGGTATGGCAATGTGGGAGTGTGGGACGTCGACGGGGATGTTGGGGTTGTAGACTGAGAGAAGTTCTGAGAGGAGGACGAAGAAGTCGAAAGACGTGGGCTGTACATCGCCGGAGTCATGGCCATGGAGTCCTGGGAGGAGATGAGGTCTAGATGAGGAGACACTTGAAATCTAGCGAGAGTATAAGAGTGAGGGAATGTACAATGTACATTGTACATACCTTGGCATGGGCTGCCTTTATACAATGGCATCATAGACTTGTGGGAATTAAGTAGCCTTCCCATCAGTCAACTAGGACCTCTAGGGATTCCGCGATCATCCCATTGGTTCAGGCACTAGCTTCTGGCGAAATGTGTTAACAGCACCTAAAGTAATAATTACTACAGGTGATCGCTAGGAAGAGAGGGTTAATCCGATAATGGCGGGAAGAGGGTTGGCAATGTTTTCATGAATTTCACACTTGTTTCTAGGGCACAAGTTAACTCATAATGAATGAGTTGTATTTCCCTTATAGTCAACTTGCCTACGAAATTAATGTGAAATCCATTCAAAACACATTGAAATATACAGGATAAATATAATTTCGTCCAAAAAGTCGTGGGCAGTCCTAAAACGAATAGTGACCTAAAAGTTAAAAGTTCCACCACTATATTTCGACATTACAACAGTATCCTACTAATTTTATATGTTATATTGATCCCCTGATGTTAAATAGCAATTCTGAAGAATGGTTGTTATCGATACTATATACATTAAATAAAGAAAGAGATCATAAAAACAAATGAACAGTCAACGACTAACCTCTTCGGAAATCGGAAGAAAGACAAGTTTCTGTTCTTTTTAGTGTTGTTGGAGCAATTAAAGGATGCACAGTAATTGCGTCTCATTAAAGATAGTAAAATAAAGTGCGTCCCCCTCCTTTTAATCTCTGCCTGCCATTTATTTTGTATAATTACCCATTGGAGCGAGCCATCCTCCTACCAAGGGCGGATCCAGAGGGATCCTGGAGGTTAAGACCTCCCTTTTCACCAGAAAATTCCAGTACTTTTTCTTTAATGCATTATAGTTTATACTATGGTGTATTATTGTTAGCAAAGAGAAACAGACGCTTTCTTTGGTGGCTCCAACCTGAGACAGAAAACGGAAGTTCTCGTCAACTTCTTGCCACCAGGACTCACCTATTCTTACTATCATAATGGCACAGAGGTAACGTACGCAATTTGATTTATCTTCTTCGTTTCTGGTCAGCTTACTAGCCAGTGGGGCGTCATTGTTGCTGCCTTTATTACTTGATTAACTTTAATGTTTAATATTCGGTACACAGATAAAACATTTTTTTATATATAATGTAGTGGACTAAACCGGTTCTTAAAAAAATATATATTAATTTTCCTTGTTCCAGGTTCCCATATCTTCACCATTTGCCAAATGGTGAATTGGAGTAACACGAATAAGAATTATCGAAAGACATGCTAAATACCTCTCAGTTGATACCCGTAGGATCACTTGCTTGGCGTTTACACAATGTCACTTGAAATATTTATGGTCGTCTATGGTACTCTCCCCTAACACAGAAGTTAATATCCAAGCTTTTTAAAAATTGTTCCAAAAATAGTGGCGAGGTTCATTCTTGTCATGAAAACAAGAGATCACGTTGGTCACGATGTTCTTCAATCACGGAACACGTCAAGTGTGGTGGATAGAGTGAAGCAACTGGGGCTGAATCACGCTGACATGCCTAGAATATCCAACAACAGACTTATAAGGATTAGTAGGGATATGAACCTCCAAGGTCACTGCATGTATCTCATCAAGGGAGAATGCTTTTGAAACTCCAACGTAGATGTCGGATTCGGCAACTTCCTGGTGTTTTATTAGAATGTTATATGGAATATACCTCATATAATCCGCGGAGGTCCGTGTGATGTTTGATTGTACAGAGGAGTTGCAGAGTTTCAGAGTGTCTATGTACCCAGATAGGTGGTTTTGGCTCTGAAATAACCAAGATAGTAGCCATCGTTTATTGCTAGTGACTATTGTGGTGGTGAGCAAGAAGTAGGTATTTCAAGAACAAGAGCTTCCTTTATGTGTAATAAAAACGTTGTTCAACGTTTGTGAGGGTTTGCCTGACATAATTGATCACCACACGGGAGTCAGGCTGACACTGCTTCTTTTCTATTGGTCTGGAAAAACACCTACACCAACGTAAGTGGTATCCGCAGTTAGTGTAGTTTCCAGTGACGAATCATGATAGTCTTGAAACGTGCTTTCCACTCAGACGTTTTCTACAACATCGAACGCACACTGTTCTGCATTTCGCTGTGCCCAGGTACTGCACCGTTATTCTTTGTGAGCTTGTGCAGAGACTTTACAATTTCGACGAATTTTTGGGGAAAAACAAACACAGTCGTTGACCATCATCAGGAAACTTCGCACTTCTGCGTCAGTTGAGGAGGATGTGATGTTCTTTATGTCTTGCCACCTGTTGGGGGGTTACTGCATTAGGTATTTACTGAAATTCTGTCTGACCGTGTGATGGAACGCATCAACAACACAACTGATGTTTGATGCTAAAATTATGTGCATAGTCCTTGTATGTCGTTAACGTTGTGAGCAAATTCTCTTTCGTTTAAGTCGAGCTGTGAAGGTTGTGAGCAAATTCTCTTTCGTTTAAGTCGAGCTGTGAAGGTTGTGAGCAAATTCTCTTTCGTTTAAGTCGAGCTGTGAAAGCCTTCATTCGGCTTGGTAAACTAAGTCGTTCACAGTGGGTGTAGGATGGTACTCTCACGTACAGCCTTTTTTCAAAATACTTGAGTCCACACACACAGATGCGAGCTTTATGGCTTTTGAACGTTACTATCGGGCTGACCCGTTGAATGGGGCCGGCTAAAGGTTCTATGACGTCCAGCTCTGTGACTTTATTGAGAATATAGAACGGCTGTCAGCAATTGACTTGCAAATACTGTTGGCTGTCTGTACAGTATGTAGCGACCAAAACCCTAAATTTTCTGAGCTGATTCAGTTCCCATGGTGTTCTCGTAATTTTTTAAGTTCATTAACGATAACGTAGGAAAACCGATTCAACTTTAGGTATATCAGTATCTTTAAGATGAGCTATGAATGTTTTGAAACATCCTGGTAGGCTTAGTGCTCTTCTGTCTGATTTATATTGTAACTGTTGCGGCCACTGGCTGAAGGGTATCGTTTGTTGCTAAATTTTCGTCCTCAAGTTGTAAGAGCACCAGTTTAAACATCTTCTCGTACTGGCACTGAGGAAGTGTTGATGTTTGACTCAGTGACCATGAGAGCTTTCAGGAGTAATGTGCAGTGCCATCTCAGGCTTTACCTGACATTAACTGAACACTGAGTTGGCAAATATTTTATACGAATAAACATGATCAATGTCGTCTTAGACTGTGGATTTTTTGGATGTCTGCCGCCTCAGTCACAGAAACCTGACCCTAATGGCACAAAGTTGTTTGTCGATTCACTCATCGATATCTAACCAAAGTGTCCGACCTTTCCACACTCACACTTCCTACCCTGAGCAGGACAGACAGCCAGACTGTCATAATGTGGTTGATCAACTCCACAACGACCACAACTGTTATTGCTTTTGTTGAAGTTCTTGTAAGGTCAATGGTTGCTTTGGACGAGAGTAGTGGCGGCTAGACTGCCTCATTGAGTACCAAAGGCGTAGCATCTATACTGGTGTAATCTTACTGCCCCTAATGGCCCGCTATGCCTATATGGAACCCACCTTCACCTCTAGTACCTGCAATTATTGTACCTGTTTTACCTGTAAATAGTGTATAAAAAACCGAGATCCTTCCTTTGTCAGTTTGAATCTCAGTTGTGTCTGTCAGTGTGCGTCTCATAGTGTGTGGCTCTCAGTGTGTGGCTCTCAGTGTGTGTCTCATAGTGTGTGGCTCTCAGTGTGCGTCTCATAGTGTGTGGCTCTCAGTGTGTGGCTCTCAGTGTGTGTCTCTCAGTGTGCGTCTCAGTGTGTGTGGCTCTCAGTGTGTGTATCTGACTTTCTGTGCATATCAGGATGTACATCTGTCCACGTATTTCAGTCTGCCGTTCCAGCACGTCCCGGGATCTGGGGGAGGGGGTCCAGAGTTCACTTGTGTATTTACTGAACATGTTCAATAATTCTTGGGTCATAAATTTTAATGCTAGCTTTTGTGTAGTTGGCCACGGTTTTAACCAGTGTTTTCTCATGTTCAGGACCGCCTCTTTACATGTACCCGCGCGCGCGTGTGTGTGTGTGTGTGTGTGTGTGTGTGTGTGTGTGTGTGTGTGTGTGTACACTGCCTCCACCTGGGGTATCATGTACAGTACATAATACTGTATGTAGACAGTATATGTGTGTGTCGACGCTGTAGAGGCTGACGGAGGTGTCTTCGAGTACCCACATTCCGGGCTGTGAGTTTCATTACATTATAAGGTTTGTCAGTTTCTAAAAACTCGTGTGTAGTTTCTCCATTTGACTGTAATTTACAAGAGTTTGTAAGAGCGGTTCACTGAGTCATTATAGCCTGCTACAACTTTAATTGCCTTCACACGTCTATTCGACCCAGTATTATTGACAGTAAACACTACAATCATTTAGTGAAAGATTCAACATTTGGATGAAGAGAAGGAACAAGTGAAGGTGAGTGGTTAGCCTGCAAGTAGTGCGTCCATCCATCCATACTGGAGACGTTATTATTAATTTCTTTCCCACATTTCTGGTTATGTCATTCCTGAGCGAAATCGACGACTGGAATTAAGGACACTTCAGCTGACATTATTGTATACCTCCAATACGTACGGCTAAAATTTTATATAATTTGGCAAGAAATTATTGGCTGCGAAGGGAATCGAATGTAACAGCGGGGACACACATCTGAGAATTTCTGAAGTTGATGGAGTAACAGAAGATGAACGTGAAGGAATAGATTTAACATGAAATACCAATCTACAGCTTGAGCGAAAGGAAAATGAGAATGTGTTAAGAATTCTGAAAAAAAAACAAATACAACTTCTACTGTTGTTCCATGTTGTGCTTAACAACTATAAATTGTAAATTGTTTACCGGACATATAAGAACAAATCAGAGATGGAGGGACACATTTACGACACCACTAAGTCGGAGACCAAAACCGAGACCTGATTGTTGAGGCCTAGACTTTTTGACATCGAGACCCGAGACCGTTCGTAATTTTATCACTAATGAATCACCAAAAGATAAGCTCCAGGTAACATCGAGGTGGTTAATTTTCAGGGTGGATACGTTTGGGTCAATCGTTAGGTGACTACTGAGATCCACCGTCACCTCTTCTTCGACCGATATTTCCGGTGATTTATTACATAGAATGAGACTTACTGTAAGTTATAAAGCAGTCGATCAAGGGGATCAATACCATCCAGAATGTTGCTGCATCAGGATCCTTCACATTACGGCTTTTTGATAAATACTGAACTTCGCACTACAAAATACAATCTTATTGAAGCCGCATTTATTGCTTACTGATAAAAAATAATACTTGCCAGAAAAAAAATCCAGAATCATAAAAGTTTAAGACCCCTTGAAAGATTTTTAATCCCTTGACCACTATTTCATAACGCCTTACAAAGACGTAAACATGGCTGTGTTGTCTTAACTTTTCAAACATAAACATAAAAAAAAATAAAACGCTCACATAAAGAAGAATCTGACAGATGATCTGAGGCGAAAAGACTATGATGGGCATACTAAAGAATTCTGATAGGTTGAGGGAGGGAGGTAAATTGAGCCAGCTGGCGAGGGAGGGAGGTCACTAGAGCCAGCTGGCGAGGTTGTGAGGGATAGATGGATGGTAGTAGAGACAGCTGGAGAGGGAGTAAGGTAGAGAGGTCATTAGAGCCAGCTGGCGAGGGAGAGAACTAGGACGGTCACTAGAACCAGCTGGCGAGAGCGTAAGATAGGGAGGGCAGTAGAGCCAGCTGGCAGGGTAGGCGCAGCTCGGCGGGGCAGATCAATATACTATCTGGTCCATGGCTGTGGGTGTCCTCGCTGACGTCATTACGCCAACAACTACAATACTCGCTAACAGTTTTACGTCTCACGGCGCTTGTTTTATAGCTCAGTGTTGACGCTGAACAGCAAAGTGTACCAGCTAAACAAAAGTTTCACCTCATCCCGCACGCTGTCTGAATGAAACCGAATGTACATACTGATCATGAAACAAAAATGAATAAATGTCTCGGAATGAAACTTTAGTTGGATATGGAGGAACTTTTACCCAAAGCTGGAAAAAGTTTCCTTTGTTAATTGTATTTTTTTTTCCATTAAGAATTTCCAGCACCGTGACGACATATGAAGATGGAGACTCTTGGATCCAAAATTTCGAAAATACTTTACAATTTATCTTTTTTTGCTGTTTTCGTGTTTTTATGTTTTGTTGACGTGGTTATGAATAGATATATGTATATGTCTCACACAGTTATCATGTGATGCGCGTTGCTATGCACATATTTTCTCGCTGTTAAACTATGTTGGCTGTTGTGTGTACCTAGATCCCTTTTACCATTAACATTGTATTTATTGTTAGTTATACATTTTCCTTCTGTGAACATCGGGATAGTTGCTGTCTGTAGACTTTCTTATCGTTAAACATTATGTGCATTATTGTACTCATATTTTCTTCCTGTTAAAACTGTTGGTTTAGCTGTACGTAAATTTTTCTTTCAGTGAACATATGTGCCTCTGTTGTACACATATCTTCCTGCTGTTAAAATTATGAGGAAAGTTCTAAGGTAATCATATTGTTTTGTTATTTACTTCTTGGGAATATTTTTTTGTTTGCACTTGTTGATATTATTGGGGGTGGGGTGGGAGGTTAGTTGTATACATATTCTCCTGCTGTTGATATTACGGACAAATATTCTTACTCGTAATATTGTTTGTATATGTATGAGTGTGTCAAAGATCTCACTCTAACCCTTACCAGCTTATGATGAATTAAAGTTTTTACTAATGCATGGAAAATAATAAATAATCGTATCAATAATAATTTACATACTTATCAGATGAAACAGTAAGGCAAA
The DNA here is from genome assembly GCF_018991925.1 of Homarus americanus. Classification (NCBI taxonomy): domain Eukaryota; kingdom Metazoa; phylum Arthropoda; class Malacostraca; order Decapoda; family Nephropidae; genus Homarus; species Homarus americanus. Next base: position 668,795 of record NW_024735381.1, on the reverse strand, counting down.
GTTTGTATATTATGTTAAGGGGATTATGTGAGATTACAGAGTGGCACAGTAGATATACTGGAAAATATCTGAAGCTTTTCTGAGGTCCTCGTGTGTGTGTGTGTGTGTGTGTGTGTGTGTGTGTGTGTGTGTGCGTGTGTGTCAGTCACAATAGAGTGATAAATGCAGTTTTAAGTGTTTTAATTTTTCTCAATGCTCCATATTCTTAGATGAGTCAGTCGGCTTAAACCAGTGATGTGAGGTTAAGATATAATGGGGATGAGGAAGACAGAAAGGATCTATCCATCAACTGCGTCCCAAACTGCACACATTAACAACTGAGGGCGTCCCTGCCTGATGTTTAGTGTATGCAAATTATGTAAGTTTCAAGTTTACCAGCGGTGATTTAATACCTTAATCCCCAAGGTACTACTTTTAGATTGAAGAGAGCGATTTAGTCATTCTGTCCTCTCTGTGAATAGACAATATAAGTACGAAATAAGTAAAGCAGATATGAAGATTCCCGGGTATTCAAAAGTTGTAAAACACTAAAACTATACATGGTAATACTCACATACACTACCATGATCTCCTGTGTACTGTACCGCCTATACTACCCTATTATATACATCTGAGAAGACATATGAGCATGGTAATAGGTTAGTTGTTCTGGGTTTAGACCACTTGTCCCCACACCCCAGTCCCCCTCCCCACTTCTCAACCTGAGGCCGAGGGGCACTAGTAACCTCAACTTGTAATATTTGGAAACACAAAGGAAACAGAAACGAAAATGAACATGGAATATATGAATGTGAGTGGCTGTAATTTGGTTGATGTAGAAAGAGTGATTTAAACTCCAATTAGCATAAGGGTCCTGGAGTCTGTGTTTACAAAGGAGAAATCTAAAAGGTAAAGTAGAGGCAAGGGACAAGTGAAGGGAGTAAAGTTAGGAGAGTCTGAATGAGTAAAAGAAAAAAAAAAAGGCAGAGTTTTTTTTAGAGATTGGTGTAGAGTTATAGAGGAGAATATAGTATTATAAAACAGATTAAAGGTAAGTAAAGGCAGTTGGGATTTAGGGAGCAAGTCTGCAAACAAAGTACAAGAAAAGAGAGAGAGAGAGAGAGAGAGAGAGAGAGAGAGACAGAGACAGAGACAGAGAGAGAGAGAGAGAGAGAGAGAGAGAGAGGAGTCATACGAAGACCTGAGTAAGTGTGGTGAAAGTTTTAGTGTAAGAGATAGTGAGAAAGTCATGGGAAATTTAAATGCAAGGGTTCACGGGTACAGCCTTTGGAAAGTACTGTTGAGGAAACACCAGAAATAGCAAATGAGAAGATAAGGCATCATCAGCGTTCACTCAGTAGAAGAGAACAACATATGGGCGTCAATGGCAGGGTAGGAATGGGGAAAGAAGGGAAGAGTAAAGGAAAAACTGAAAAAAAGGTGAAGATGACGACGAAAAAAAAACGGCAAATGATCGGAAAGGAATTAACTAAACTGTGAAACTCTAGATAACAGAAGAGAAAGAGAAATGGGGAGAAAAGAAAGAGGAGGAGATATGGAGTGAATATTTTGTACACCTGGTGAATATAACACACAAGAGAGACCGAAGGAGGAGGAACAGGAGGAGGGGGGAAGACTGAAGACTGGTTATAAGTAGGTTTAGCAACAGAATGATTTCAAAGATGGATATAATTACACTTGAAATGTTATTGGTGGATGATGAAACAGTGATACCATGGACGACAAGGATATAACGATAACAAAAATGTATACCAGAGGAGCAAAAAAAAAACATACGTAGTTCTTCTGCATACAAAGGAAAGATGATAAGAATAAATGAAAGAAATGTAGAAGAAATGTTCTGTTGAGTTTACCTTAGTTGTTTAATATTGACACATAAGTATAAGGTATAGGCCCCATTATAGAGAGTAATTATACAGAATGTCTATGGGAGATGAGCCAGCTGCTGTTTCCAGATGACATTGTTCTGGTGGAAGATTCGTTGGAAAAGTTACAAATATTAGTGAATGGGTTTAGAAGGATATATAAGGAACTATAAGAATGTGGTAGTAATTGCAAACACGAGTAAATTGATGAAAGTAGGTTGATTAGAAAGAGAGAGATTGAAGATAGAATGGAAGAAGTGGAATGTTGTCGATATCTGGGGGTAGACGTGAAAGGAATGATGATATATACTATGGAAAGAGATAACTGCAGGAAAGAAGATAAAAATGATGATCTTTAAGGAGGAATATTAAAGCAGGGTGAGAAGCTTAGTGTCTGGATACAAGACAACAAGAGGAAGGTGCAAATTAGAAGCAATGGGTATACCGTACTTGAGAGCGATATGAGAAGCAACATGCTAGAGAGAATAAGAGATACAAAGTTGAGAAGATGCAGAATTGAGAAAAATATCCGGAAGAAAACGATGGAGGGTCTTCTCAGGTGGCAGGTATACATTGAGAGAATGGAGAGTAAGATATTGATAAAGGGAAAATGAAACAGATGGAAGGATAAATTGAAGGATGAAATGGAAATCAACAAATGATCGACATTCAGGAAGCAATGGATGCTCTAATGAACATACAGCATGACGTCGGGTGAATCTGGGGAAATTGCTATTGAGAGATGCTGGTCACCGATGTTTGGTACCGACAGGGGGGGTAAACCACTTGTCGTAGAAGGGAACTCCGACAATAGAACACACATTTCACAGCAGCAAGATTAATGAATGGAAATTAATGAAAATAAATGTACTTGTGTGACAAATAGAGGTAATTTCAACATTGTTATAATACCTACTAATTAATAGGATCATTACTAACCTATTTCAACCATACGTGATCTGATCCTGTAGGTCTCAATAGTGTTCAGTGCATTCAAGGACGGGGCTAAATTTCAACACATATGAATTTTTCTTAATACAGTATATGACTGAAAAAAAAAAGATTCCTATTTCGGAAAACTATTCGTTTGTATGTATTTTTAGGACCTACCTGATCGTTTTTGGCCAGTCATAAGTTTACAGTATAGTCAATTTGATTATTTAATTTTCATTCAACTGTATTCTCGGAAATTAGAACACGCGATACAAGCCTGTCCCCGGAAGCTCTCAATCTCCGGATTAAAATGATCGGATCACATATATTATTACACATACGAGTCCTTGCGGTTACCAAAATACCTGCCAGTTTTCAGCAAAATTTCCCCACCTTTAGGAATTATTACATTCACTACGATTGATGAGGCCACACGGATACATGGACGTGACTTCCATGATAACCGTTAACTTGTGAGGTGATACAACAGCATGACTCACTCCCGCATCTCTCTATGTCCCAGCTCCTCCCCCTCTCTCTGCTTGTTGGAGGCAGTAGCACAGTGACAGGGGAAATGCATTTAATTATTTGTTTCCATCTCCGAGATGGAGTCAGCGACGTTGTCCGGGGGGCGGGATGGATTGTCCTGATCCATTTCCTCAACAGCCTCTCCCCTAACATGACAATCTTGGCACACACAAACATTTCTCTCTGCCACTTCATCTAATCTGTCAAAGGAAATTCCTTGCCCAAATATAGGAAAGACTGGTTGAAGCTCCCATATCCGGCAACCATGAGACAAGCTCCGAGCCAGATACAGGAAATTACCGTAGGTAGAGGAAGTAGTCGGCAGCTATCAAACAGGGAGGTACGGCCTCTTGGGAAGATATTGGAAGCACAATGTATTGTCTAATGGTAGACCCTGCTGCCATATGGCATCACAAAAATTGTGACCAAGTCCCAGGTTGCTGATCTGACTTTCTGCCTCATTTACACACAATTGCAGGGTCTCAATTGTTTCTCTTACTTTGACCACCCAACATACATATAGCGTTTCTCACTCTTGATCTGTTTTTTTTTCTGTATTTATTTATTGTTCAACGTATTTTTTCTTTTGTTGTTTGTTCTCCCGGGTGGGTGAATCTAATCTACATAAACAAAAATAGGTAGTATTTCTTATAATTGTAACTGGCTACCAATACACTGTATACCTGTACTGTACTGTACTGTACTGTACTGTACTGTACTGTATATAAACACACTATATTTTATATAATTTCCTCCAATTGTTTTAGGTGTATAAAAACACAAATTTCACCTTCACCAGTAGATATCCAAATTAGTCTGATTAAGTTTACAAATGGGAAAGTAGAAATAGGTAACGCGTAGACCCAGATAACAGGAGGAGGTTACTGCAAAAAAAAAATTATATATATATATATATATATATATATATATATATATATATATATATATATATACTTTACGATCCTAACTCAATTTCCATCTCCCCTTCACCTCCTTTCCTTTTCATCCTCACCCCCCACCTGATCTAGCGCGATGTCCATGAATCGGATTTCATTTTCCTTTGATGAGTTCTTCCTGCGATGTTAAGTATGTGTTTGACGTTGCTTGAGGTAAATCACAAATTTCTCGCTTATATATGTTGTACACTCACTTCAGCATACACACACTAATGGATACCATACATATACGCACTGTCATCATGGGTGCACTCGTTGCATTTGTACCATCATAAAATACCATCACCACCATAATCACCACGATCACCACCACCATCTACCATTAACATCACCAACACCAACCACAACCACTACCAATCACTATTACCACTATGGCCACCAAGCATCATCACGAATCCTTATCATCACCACCAAGTAACATCATCATCTATCACCACCAAGTAACATCATCATCTATCACCACCAAGTAACATCATCATCTATCACCACCATCACCATAACCAATATTATATCCCCCAACATCGCCACTCCCATCACCATCACCACCAACACTATACTACCAACAACACGACCTCCACTACCACCACCACCATATCCACAACAACTACAACAACAACAACAATTCCTGCTCGAGGCTCACGCGTCACCAAAGTCTCGTTTTTGAATGAAGTGTCGAGGAAAAAGGTAGCGAGCAGTCAACCGGAGATAGGATCCTCCAGTAAAGAAATATGAAATTGCATCCCGAGTTTTATGGTTGATTCACACAAATTGGAAGAGTTCATCCCGTGTGCCCTTCGAGTGACTGACTTTCCCTGCACGCTGGAGGTGAGAGAGAAGGACGGTGATAAACGAAGATGATAGACGAAGCCATTAAGAAGAGAGAGAGAGACCTGGTGAACAACGCACACAGGGAAAAGATTAAAGTGATACAAAGTTGCAGTAAAGTGTGTTAAAAAAATAGAATTGGAAAACTGATACAGGAAAGTGCGAGAAAATTAAAGGAAAAACGGAAAAAAAAATTAAATTGTGGTCCAAAATGTGAAGATTAAAGGACAGACATAGAGTCGTGTGAATAATATACAACAACGGTGAGTGTGACGATGGGAGGGGGAGTTGTGGTGAATTGGCAGATCTGTAGATGAAGAATGTGATGGGTGTAGTAACCACTTGGGTGTAGCGTATATGGTGTGTATGTGTGATGGAGGTTATAATAATAAAGAGGGTGTGATGTGTTATCTACGTCCGTACTCTGACTCCGTTAACATGAGCTCACTTTTATTTGGCTGTGTGGGGGGAAAAGAACATCACTAGGACACAGGCAGTACAGAACTTTGGTCTTCAGATTAACCAGTTTTAAATAACCGAACAGAAGCATATTATGTCATTTACTGTGAGTCATGTATCAGTTCGTCTGCCCTGTTACTCTCGTCAATAGCACCACCCGGTTGGTTAACTCAGCCACATTTGTTGAAGCCAATATTGACACAAGTGGGTGTAACTATCATCTGTCCTGTCACGACTGTCAGTTCTGCGGCCATTGTTTGCTCCGCCAACTGTGAAAGAAAAACTGATAAAACTTAAAGCAGTGGGGCGAGGCTCAGATAACATCGCTCAATTACCAAGTGTTTGTCTCCTGCCACCACCTTATTGAAGGCCAGGCAGGATCTCACTGGTGGAAAGGGAAGGAAGAGCGAGGGTGGGAACGTCCTATTACTGAAGGAACGAAGTAGATAGGGAAGGAAGAGCGAGGGTGGGAACTTTCTATTACTGAAGGAACGAAAGAGATAGGGAAGGAAGAGCGAGGGTGGGAACGTCCTATTACTGAAGGAACGAAGGAGTTAGGGAAGGGAGAGCGAGGGTGGGAACTTTCTATTACTGAAGGAACGAAGGAGATAGGGAAGGAAGAACGAGGGTGGGAACGTCCTATTACTGAAGGAACGAGGGAGATAGGGAAGGAAGAGCGAAGGTGGGAACGTCCTATTACTGAAGGAACGAAGGAGTTAGGGAAGGGAGAGCGAGGGTGGGAACGTCCTATTACTGAAGGAACGAAGGAGAAAGTGAAGGATGAGGGGGTTGTAGCGAAGGAGGATTGAAAACAAGGAGAAGCAGAAGAAGATGAGAGAGAGAGAGAGAGAGAGAGAGAGAGGATCAATCAATTAAGGAACGAAGTAAGAAAGGGAGGCGGGAAGAAAGAGGAAGAAAGCACAGGGGGAAGTAAAGATCGAGGAAGAGAAAGGGGTAGTAAAGGGAATGAAAGAAAGGAAAAGAGGAAAGAAGGGATGGTGAAGGGGAGGTCGGGTAAAGGGGACGAGAAGGGGAAATAGAGGACGAAGAAGAGGTGGTAAAGGGCAAACGGGAAAGGAAGAGGAAGTGGAGAGAGAGAAAGAGGAGGTGGGGAGAGAGGAAGAAAAGATGGGGAGAGAGGAAGAGGAGATGGAGAGAAAGGAAGAGGAGATGGAGAGAGAGGAAGAGGTGGAGGAGAAAGAGGAGGTGGAGAGAGAGGAAGAGGAGATGGGGAGAGAGGAAGAGGTGGAGGAGAAAGAGGAGGTGGAGAGAGAGGAAGAGGAGATGGGGAGAGAGGAAGAGGAGGTGGAGAGAGAGGAAGATGAGGTACACTGGTACAGCACACGGGGAAAGTAAATATTATAAGAACAGTTGAAGAAAATGGAAAACTCTTCCATCACGAATGACAGACTGAAGTAAAATGTTTTCTATTTACAAACTGTTCACTTCGTTATGCACACTTCACGACGTTCACTTCATCATGCACACTAATTCTCGCTTAGTCATGTTCGATTCATTATACTCACCTCATTATACTTATTTGATCATGCTTATTTCCTCATTTTCATTATACGTATCATGCTTATTTCATCATGCTTTTTTCGCTATTTCACTCCCTCAATTTCGCTGTGTTTGATCTGTCATGTTAAGACTTATTTACAAGACCACTCCACCCTGCCGATCCTTCATATTGATCTAACCAAGTCTCACTCTGCCACTTGTACAGGTTTTCCTCAGAGCTTCAAGTTGTAGGAAATACTTCATAGGTTTCATTCCTCCTCCTCCTCCTCCTCCTCCTCTTCTTCCCGCCTACTACGAGTCGAGTGATGAAACGTGATACATTTTCAGGAGCGCCATTTGCAGGGGGATAGAATTTATTGGAATTTTTCTGGTGCCTTTTTATGTCAACGACGAGTATCCAAGATTTATTCCTCGTAGCTGTGTTAAGGGGGAACGTTTGTGTGTGTGTGTGTGTGTGTGAGAGAGAGCATATTGTGAACGTGTGCTACTCGAACGTATAGAAATGGATGTGGATGCGTTAGTCATTGTTTTTATGCTATAATTTGTAGAATGGTTTTTAATTATTAAGTTTGATGTTTGGTTATACTCACTCACCTCCTAACGGGCTCTTGAGGCGGCCAGGTAGAGAGTATAAAGTTCTAATTTACTCTCCTAAAGGTTGTCGTGGTTATAGTGGTAGTGGTAGTGGTGGTAGTGGTAGTGGTGGTGGTGGTAGTGGTGGTGGTGGTGGTGGTGGTAATGGTGGTAGTGGTGGTACGGGTGCTTCTTGTAATTTTGATAGTGGTGGTGGTGGTGGTGGTGGTGATGTCATTATCATAAGCTATGGTAGTTGTAGATTTGGGTTGTATAGTGTACCGTTTCTGGCAACTAGTATACTGTAACACAAATTGTAGGTTATGCAGCTATTGGTCTCTGACTCAGTTATAACTTTCGTGTGGACAGTGTTTTTCCTGCGAGATCTATTGTCTATCGTTACTGGCACGGTTAACTTTGGTCTCAGTAGCTTAAAGTTAGTGTTATTTAGTCCTCAGAAACACAAGTTATACTCTGGGTTAGCGTTATCACCAGTTAGTAGCAAGATGATGGACTCACGTGCATGGTCTACCTTAGCTCCCTCTCTCTTATGAGGTATAGGTTATAGGTGGAGTGTGACCGGCGTGCTCAGGCTGGTACCATTACAGAGGTTGAGTTGGCAGAGTAGGAAGGTGAGTTAAGAGTAAGTGTGTGTGGCACGAATACAGTTTGTGCCCCGCTATAAGTTGGTTCCTGAGAGCAATTCTTACGAGTAGTAATTTTCATCCTTCATACCAGATCCGGGTGTTGGTCTCCCTACTGCTCCTCACCGACGAAGAGAGATAAAGTTACTGTTGTATCACAATAATATGAACACACAACCTGTCTCAGCTGATAGAGATTGATTCATGGAATTTTTAATCAGTCACGTACAGTATTTAAACAGGCAAGACTCAGTTTACTCTATATACAGTAATTTGGAAAGACCAAGCAGATCAGTCTCAACACCTTTAATGAAGTAAGTCTAAATGGCAGAAAAATTATCCAAAAGTCGAGAAATATAACTTCAGGAAGAGGAAAACACACTTTAATATATTCCCGGGAAGCAACGTCTGATTCCTTCAACTAACTTTTCAATTTCCATATTCCAGAACTCCCGCAGGAATTTGGGGCCGCGGTTTTAGACAGTTTAAGATATGATGAATCCTGTCAAAGAGGCGGCAGATTAACGCTGATTAAAAAAAATAAATAAATTACCTTCACCTTTTCGTGGGAAGACGGTCACTAATATTGTAAGATAAACTGTTACCTGTAAAGTATAATAAAAAAACTCTGAGGTTAGGTCATTAAAACTATGAAGAATACATCGTATATACCTGGATAAAAATCTTCCACTTTTTCTCTCGTTTAGGAAAGGATCAAACACTATTAGGGTCTCCTTTGATCTCTCGTGGCAGACAATGATGGAGGGGGAACAAAAGCTGTTTGAACCTGATTAACCCTCACAAAAAGGCCTTATCTAATTTCACGAGGGTTCGTAGGTGACGCCTTGTATTGGAGGATTTATATTTCTTAATGCGTTTCCAGAATACTTTTGAATTTATGTTCCGATAAATGCTGCAACATATCAAGATAATGGGGAGCATTAATCTGGAGCGACGAGGTTCTGGGGACGCGACCCACTGATACCACAAGTTTCCTCGAGTACAACACTTCTTTATACTGTTAATCTTACATGACCCACCAGTCACTTACAGAAGTACACGGTTCAGTAAGGCCACAAGTGTTCAAGAAACAAATAAATTTTTCTGTATAAATTTTCTTACCTCACCTCCATGGCACACACACACACACACACACACACACACACACACACACACACACACACACACACACACACACACACACACACACACACACACACACACGACCCAGGGAAGGAAGAGGCAGGTAAAGGGACAATGGTGTGGGCGGTGTAATGAGGAGGGAGGAGATATGATGGATATTGGGGTGGACAAGGACGAAGAAGGGGAAGGAAGAAAGGAAGGAAGAGGAGGGGGAGGGAGGAGGAGGAGAGAGAGGAGGAGGAGGAGGAGGAAACATGAAGGTGCAATTTGCTCTTGGCGAACAGAAGGGTCAAATGGAGGAAGGGTGGACTGCGTGGTAGAGACTCCTGGGAAGACGTAGATACTAAAATAAAGTTTTTCGATAAGAAGAGATTTAATACAAAAAGGCTTTCAAGACACTACAGATACACAAGTGGTCGGGTGTCACACGTTGAGAGTTCGGGTACATATCGGATAGTTGTGAGAGTCGAGGTACTGTTAGGGTGTAAAGGTAAAGGAAAAATGTTAGTGTTTGTGTTGATGTAGAAGGTAGTGTTGGGAGAGGATGTTGCAGGATAAACTTGCTTGCCTGGAGCGACTGAAAGGATTAGCAAGAGGGTGAGGGAAGGCTGTCACCACCACTACCGTGTTTTGTTCCTTAACTTTATTAAATTAAAGTAATACCATTAAGAATTATAATGAAATCGATAAACAACCAACAACCACAACCACAACCACAACACCAACACCAACAACATCATCATCATCATAATAATAATAATAATAATAATAATAATAATAATAAAAATCATTTCCGAAATACGTTGTACAGAAAGTTTACACAAGACCAGGAGTTAAAAAGCAAAAACCGTGTGAGGGGGAACAGGAGTGGTATGTGTGAGGCAAGATGAAAGATGTGAGACTGAGATAGTTTGGTCATATGGTGCGACGAGAGGAGGGGGGGAAGGCGGAGGCAATCATCAGTGTTTGGAATAAGCTGTCAGAGGAAGAGGTCAAGAGGGCACAAACCTGAGGGTGGATGGACTACAAGAGAGAGAGAGAGAGAGAGAGAGAGAGAGAGAGAGAGAAATCATTAAGCTAAGAGCATAGGAAGATGATGAATGAAATAAGGAGGGAAAGGGTCAAAGAAGATGGGGGAATTAATAGAGAAAATATAAGTTATAATATAAAGGAGTAAACACTGAAACAGTAGCCCAATAAAATATATAAAAAGAGAGATAAGATTGATTAAAGTGATCCATTATATTTGTGTGTATATTACCTCACTTCCCCCCATCTCGTAAATAAGGAGATGAAGAAGTTACACAGTTGATGATAATTTCTCGCTGTTTCCTCGTAAAGGGATAGTTTATTATACTCGACCTTACCGAACCTTTTGAACAATAAAACATTCTACACGTGTTTAGGTTAATAACATGAAGGCTAAGATAATAAGTGATTGAAATAGTCACCTTAGAAGAGTTATGAACGTGTATCAGTTTATGCTCGTACCGTTTTCTATGTCTCACTGACCCCCCAAACAGACATTCTTCGGCTCGCCTGACTGGCTCTCGTGGGAGGAGAGACGCTGTTGTGGAAAATCTAATGTGATGCTTCGCCACGGCTTTGGAAAGGATATAATGCACTCTAGGTATCTACTTTGTCCACAACTAGTTAATTTTTTATGGTTATTAGTGAACATACAGACGTACAACTTAGTGTAAATAACATCTTGGTGAGAATTAAATCATTTCAGGTTAGGTTAGGTTAGGTTTGTTATATGGATCAGTAGTCTATACCCAACACTAACTAATCTTTTGTCATGCTGAAAGTTATATCACATCTTTCTTAGTAATAAAATTCCATTAA